>NC_091121.1:136071032-136372032 GCF_040183065.1 Periplaneta americana | reverse complement strand
GAACGAGCCGAACGAATCAGTTCCGGTAAGTGTGCGCCTACATTTATTCACCTGTTTTACCCAAGAAGGTGCTGAATTATAGTCGCGACGCTGTTATTCCCGGCGTAACTCCTCCTCTTTGCTTACGTCTTAAGAAATGAAGGCTCTATAAAGTTTAGGTAGATAGTATCGTTCGCCATTTTTGTTCTTTCGTTGCCGAGAAATCTATTTGCCGCATTAAACATTATCATGTCGTAGCTCCTATGATAATAAATCAAACGCACTGTAATTGAGCGGTAAATATCGTCCTCGTGTGATTTCTGCGAACACCAACGAAAGAGCCAAAATGGCGGGCGATTATATTAAGTATTTATCGAGCCTTAGGAAATGCATAACGTCTTCATCAGCGAATCACAAGATGCACACGTTTAAATGTAGCCGACCTGCAACGTGATTGGCTGCCGGAAATAAGAGCGACGGGACTATAGTCCTCCATTCTTTTCAATCTTCATTTTTTGGCAGAGGATTATGGAATTATTCACCACTCGTTTCAGTTAACGTCGTGATAAGGAGATCATTTCTCATCTGATATTGTTTTTCAATCCATATAAAGTTGCATGGAAATTGTGTGTATTTGCTTTGTACATCATTTCCCTCAGTGTGTCACATAGATGTCAGTGGATGTAAGACCAGAGAACAGATACAGTAGAAGAGTTCAGAACCATAGTGGGCCAAGCGCCATTTACAAAAACTGTAGAAAACAAGGATTAAAATGAAGTTATTACCATAATTCAATGGAAACACATAGCAAGTAATATAAAGTATACACATTAAAACTAAATGATATGTCAATCTTGATTAAACTATGGTATTCACTTAACTTTAACCCTTGCTTTCTCCGTTTTTAATAAATGGCGCTTGGCCCACTATGGCTCTGAACACTTCAGTAATTCTTGCGCTATTTTTCATCACATTCCGCACCAGAATTGAGACATTTGTCATACCGGGGATCAACAGAGAAGTTCAGACGACTGACACACACTAGTTCCGATTCCAGGCGGCACACTTGTACGACATAGGAATACAAAAGTTGATCCCACGATATGACGGATGTCTCAATACCTTTGGGGATATATGTTGAAAAATAGCTCAACAATTTCTGTATCTGTTCCAATAAATCTTTTCACGAAACTGTTTCCTTTCTGTAAACATTACTTTTTGGGGGACCATCATAATTGAGTGGCCAAAATTTGTATAAGCACTTGGTTTGGCTTCATTAACGTGATGGAAAAAAAAAATTATCTACCCCCATGAGAATGTTTGCTTCTTAGATGTTCTTTGTATATCACCAGATGTTATCCGTGTCACCACCTATATAACTGTGAGGAAAAGAGCAATGATGTCAAATTTACAAAAGAGTCAAATACTAATGTGATTGAATTTTCACTTGTAAAGCTATTGCTTTAAGACAATATCGCGCTTGAAAAGGCAATTGACTATAAAATATTAATAAAATAAATGAACATGAAAAATATATGAGACTTGGTTAGGTACTTTTTATATCATTTTAGGAAATATATTGTTGTTGTTGCTACTGCACATGGCCTACCAAGTGTAGATAATCATGTGATTAACTGTTTCGCAGAAGATTCGTGATATGAATTTTATGGGTTGGTATCATTGGATTATGATAATTGTGAAAATAATTATAAATAAATAGTACGAAAATGACAGAGGAAACTGAAGGTTGTCGGGAAAAACAGTATCAATGTCAAGTTGGAACAATAGGAATTTCAATTACCATCGTCAAGATTCCAAATCAATCTTCAGTGTACAAATTCAATACTTGTATCTTATATCGAAATATTTTTGCGTTTTGAAATAATCCATTTCCTTGAACTAATGCTTCTTTATTTTTTTTTTTGGTTACTTTACGACGCTGTATCAACATCTCAACATTCGCTGATGATGCCATGTTTTTGACAAGTCATATTGATATAAATGAATTAGGACGTAGCTGCAATAAGGGCCCATACTCCAAAATGCTGTTCTGATATATATAGAATTGAAATTTTTAAAAAAAGTGCAGGGCATATAAAATATATTAAAATAAACAGGTTTATTAGAATTACTGTTCAACATTTCTCAACGAAACTTTGTGGGTATAACAAAGAAACTACGGAGAATCGATTTATGCATTCTCCGGAAAAAGGGCCTATGGGGCTGTGAGCCCTTATTGCAGCTACTCCTCAATTAAAAACTATTACTAATTCAGTTTTTAATTAAGCCAAGAAGTGGTTTAGTTCTAATAAATTTCTTTTAAATGAAAGTAAAACTGCATCTCTATTATTTAGTAGTACAATCATGGAAAATAATAACTACAAACTTCTTGGTATTACTGTGGACAGCACACCTACCCGGGCAGACCATTTTAATTTTATTTGTAAAAAATTGTCAAGAGTAATATTCTTCTGCGAAATTTGAAAATGTATGTTCTGAAGAATTACATGAGAGTTGTCTATTTTACTTTTTTGCATAGTATATTTTCTTACGGACTAGCTGTATGGGGTAATAGTACTCATATTAATAAGGTTCTTATGTTACAAAAAAGAGCTATTACAATTATAACAAATCCATCAATGAAGGCACAATGCAGACCGTTATTTGTGAACGAAAAAATAATAACTGTAACATCACTGTATATTTATCAAGCCCTATATTTTGTCAAAGATAATTCACAAATATTGACACATAGGAATGATGTTCACCTATACAACACCAGAAACCGTGATCTTTTTTGATATACCTAAGTGTAGGCTAACCAGAACAATGAATAATTATTTTATTATGTCTTTAAAATTTTGAAATAAATTTCCGACACATGTTTTCAATCTGGAAAGGAAGTCTTTTAACAGATGTGTCTCTGGTTAGCTAATCAACAAACCCTTTTATGGTATGTGTTTTTAATGTTAATGTTGTTGAATGTTTTGGTACAACTGTATTGTTTTTTATGTCTCTGTTGTTTATGTTATATGTATTACTTGAATTTGTCAATTGGAGAAATTTGTGTTCACTGACTGTACGATACTCAATATATTCAATATACTCTCAGATTATTTAGCATCTGAATGAAATGAAGGTGATAATGCCGGTAAAATAAGTCCAGGGTCCAGCACCGAAATTTTTTTTGTTTTATTATCGAATTTAATAAATCCTATTTCACCCTGAGGTATATTAGGGTTATAGTTGGCATCAAAATACATATTTTATAACCAATAAACAATAGTAAAATGATAACATAAAATAGTGGTCACAATTACAATTTGCTGGAATTATGTAGAAGCATGTACATTAGTGAAAGAATGGTTCCTGTTAAAGATTAATGAGATGTTAGGAATAATCAATATAAAAGGTATACAAGAATGTCTAACCGTTTCAGAGTAAATCACGATCTTAAAAAACAAAGTTTCACTTTCACTTTCAAATTAATACTTAATTCATGAACAATGAAACAGTTAAGAGTAATAAAGAGATGTTACAAGCAATGATTTACGGTTACAAGTTACATACATGATTCAGGAACAATTACAATAATTAAAATATAACACAAATAATGACTTACAACTAACGAATACCGAAATTCGTGAAGGGCAATATATTATAATGGTAGGAGCAATACAAAAGATTCAAAAACAAATGTAAACAGTACAGTAAAGGAATAGTAGAAAAAATGACTTAAGATTACAAATTAAACACATTCTTTTTAAAGCAATAGGTAACAACAAAGAGATACTAATAACAATACACTGACTGTAGTTACAGATTAAACACATTATTTTAAAAAACAAACACGCAAAGGATTAATAGCACCG
Source organism: Periplaneta americana (assembly GCF_040183065.1). NCBI lineage: Eukaryota > Metazoa > Arthropoda > Insecta > Blattodea > Blattidae > Periplaneta > Periplaneta americana. Next base: position 136,368,181 of record NC_091121.1, on the reverse strand, counting down.
AAAGTTGTCCAGCATTTGCTCGTATTGAACTGAGAAAAAACCCCGGAAAAAGCCTCAACCAGGTAACTTGCCCCACTGGGATTCGAATACGGGTCACCTGATTTCGCGGTTAGGCGCGCTAACTGCTACTTTAAAGGTGTGGACGTTTCTTTATTCCTTTTCTTTTTATACACGCCTCCTTCTGTGTGTAAATTCGACAATTTATTCTTTGGCTAAGTATATAGGCTACCTACTTACACTTCTTGAGTAATTTATTTCTTTGCGCTATTGTGTAGGTCTATTCTTCTCTGGTTTTATCGTTCACTTCTCGCAATTGCATATGCGCAAAAATCCGGCATGAAGCTCTGTAGTTTTCCAGACAGAAGCTCTGAAGTGTGTAGGTTGTAATCCACAAGGAAAGGGTCCGATTTTTTACGCACGTTATTACACCGGCACTTTCTAAATAAAGTTTTGCTAAAGCAACAGATCGACCGAGCCAGGCCATGTTGCACATTACGCCACACTGCTGATGGTGGTGTACTTACACCGGGGTGATAAATTACCTCATCATTACCCCCGTACAGCCACTTACCCCAGAACGGCCTCCCACTCTCCCCCTCGACGCGGAGTGAAGTAGCCACGTCTACAGAATGCCACGTAATATTGTCTCCATGCCCTCGGGATGGAGTGGAGACCATTGTTATGTCTCCAATTGTTCAATCGCATCACTTAGTGGAGGCTATCTGACCTATGACCCGACAACAGACAATGCCCAAGAGATTCATGTGGAATCGACAATACGACCCAATTGTTGAGCTGCGTCTACTAAGGGCTCTCAGTCGAGACGTTCTGTTTAATCCTTAACAAGGTCGTTCACGGCTTGTGTGCACCAAGGAATGTTCGTAGACAAGATTAGTGACGAAGTAAATTTGGCAAAACTATCACAAATTTATATTGAAGGGTTCAGTACCATAGTGGGCCAAGCGCCATTTACTAAAATAGTAGAAAACAAGGATTAAAATGAAGTTATTACCATAATTCAATACAAACATATAGCAAGTAATATAAAGTATACACATTACAACTAAATTATATGTGAATCTTCATTAAACTATGGTATCCAGTCCCATCAGATGTAAATAGAAAGGATACAAAAAAGATTTTTAAGTTATTTATATTTTACAAAACATCACGTGTCGTCTTATCACAAGCTAATTTCATATAATCAGTTGCTTTTTGAATTTAATTATAAAACTTTAAAATCTCGACGATTAAAAAATAGCCAAATTTTACTCTATAAGACTGTTAAAGGTATATTGAATAACTGTGATTTTCTTGAACTCCTTGAGTTCAATGTAAAAAGAACAGAATTACGTCATAGGCAACCTTTTATTATTCCTATTCCTAGAACTGTTTTCTTCAAGAACTCTCCATTGTTTGTTATGTGTAATACTTACAACTCTCTGTCTTTAAACTGTGATTCTCAGTTGGATTTCAGTTTAACAATTGAAAAATTTCATACAATATTAAAAAGCATTGTATTTCCTTAGATATTTAAATTATGAAGAAGTGTATTATAATGCTTTTACTCTAGTTTTTAAATAATTTTGCATCATTATATTGACATTTGGCACTATATTAACTGTAATATTATATTTTAGCATCTATTACCATTATGTGTTTTCTTTCTTTCGTTTGTGTTGTTTGTTTTGTTGTTTTTTCTCTTATTATGTATTTTGTGTATATATCTATGTAAGCCACCTGTAATTGGAAGCCTGCTTCTGTTGGTGGTAGATTTAAAATAAAATAAAATAAAACTTTAACCCTTGCTTTCTCCGTTTTTAATAAATGGCGCTTGGCCCACTATGGCTCTGAACCCTTCAATTGAACGTATTCAAGTGAATTTCAACACATGAAGAATAACATACGAATATACAGTAAATCCAATAGAATTTGATAGAATGTCATAAAATGGCATGAGATTTTCCTGCAAAACTAAATGGAAGATTTCGAAAGAAACAGTTCCTATATCTCAAATTTTTTCAACATAACAAGGTGCAACATTACACCGAGTTGCGAAATAAACTCCGTTTAAAATAGAGGGGTTCAGAGCCTTAGTGGGCCAAGCGCCATTTATTAAAAACGGAGAAAGCAGGGGTTAAGGTTAAGTGAATACCATAGTTTAATGAAGATTGGCATATATAATTTAGTTTTAATGTGTATACTTTATATTACTTGCTATATGTTTCCATTGAATTATGGTAATAATTTCATTTTAACTCTTGTTTTCTACGGTTTTAGTAAATGGCGCTTGGCCCACTATGACTCTGAACCCTTCAATTATACAAGATGACATGAGATTTACAGCATTCTCAAATTTTACTGATTACATAATTTATATCCCTATATTTCTAGGGCTCCAAAATAAAATATCACCCCCAGAAAACAAAAGTGTTAGCTTTAGAGGACAACAATAATAATAAGGAAGACCCCAATAGACTAATATCATATTTTTTATATCTAGGATGCGAAGTAAGCTATGAAAAAGGTAAAGATTTGAATATCAAACTGTCAAAATTTCAGGTTATAAACGGGACCATCAAAAGGATTGTAGGAAGAAAAACAAGAAAAGAAACAAAATAAAAACATTAGCAATACCAATACTTCTTTATGGCAGTGAGACATGGATAATGGGTGCAGATAACAAAAGAAGCGTGCAGACTGCTGAAATGAAATTCTTAAGATATGTGGATGGAAGTAATATCATGGACAGAATACGGAACGTTGAAATAAGAGAAGATTTGCAGATACAAAGTGTGGAAGCTGAAGTCTACGATTATATACATAATTGGACAGAACATCTATCAAGAATGGATTACAGCAGATTTTCCAAGTTAGCCATGCATTGTACTCCCAGAGAAAATGTGAAGTGGGAAGATCCATGAACGGATGGACATCCGCTGAGACATCGCCGGAACAGGCTGGAATGGACTAAGATGTGACGTTGATGATGATGATGATGATGATGATGATGACGACGATGATGGTGATAGTGAAATTTCAACGGCATTTCCACTTTAACTGAGTGGAATATCGACAGAAAGATAATCTGACCATTTCTAATATATGCCTAAAAGGATATAAAAAGTACCTAAGCAGTCTCATTATCTACTCTGCTAATATAATATTTATTTCATTCATAGTTTTATGGCCAAGGACAGGTCCTTCACTGCAGATATGCAACGTGATATTCACAGTAAGGACTACTAATGACAAATTTAGGCCAGTCTGTGTTCAACGCATATTTTGCTGTAAATGTTGCGTTTCTAAAAAGCAATCATGTTATTTTTGTGAGTATATGCTTCATTTTATCTTTCTTACTAATAAACCGTGTATAGGTTTTTATACGAGACTGATGCATAGTTTGGGCAGAAAACGTTACTAATAAACCATGCACATGCGATGGATGTATTATAAACAGCCTGTAACTATACATACATGGGAATTGCTTTGTTTAAGCGTTGTATATATAGACAAAATGGCCGCCCCTCTAACAGCTGTTCGTATCGATTGACATTTTATGATGATGGCTACCGCGTAATCACAGAATAACAAACCAAAGAGCACAGAATAATTAGAATAATATTACTGTAGCTGTACTCTTTGACCAAAATATAGCGTGGTAATCGATCAGGTCCAATTGTACTATCGATATTTAGCGCGGGAAACTAACGCGCACTATTGGATGCAAATGAAAACCTCAGTTACCTCAGTTATTCTATTACCTTTCGTAATAACGAAACTATGATGTAGCTGTGTAACAGTTGTACTGTTATACACAACATACGTAGTGACTATTAGCAAGGAATTTACTCACGACTTATAAACGAGCTATTCATTGTGTAAGTATAAGAGAGTTAAATACCTGTATAAGAGTTTTTATTAGCCATACCGCGTGACTATAATTTTCAGAGAAATTAACTAGACGAATACTAAATATCAACAAATTCCTCAAACTATTTTGAAAGAAATGCGTACATAAGAAAGCAAAACCAACTCCTTATTTTATATTTGAGGTGTTTGAAATGTGTATTCATATAAAAAATTGTAAATAGAATTTTCATTATCAGAATATTGTAAAAAGAGGAGAATTATAGTAGTGACACAATTTACAAAATGAGACAAAATTAATGGAATGACTTGTAATTTTATAATCACAGAGTAAAGTCAGTGAAAAATTATAAAGGAAATTAGTCCCGTCAAGATAGTTAAAAAAAGTTTAATTCTAGACTTCATAGTCTAAATCTACGATATTAAAATTTAGAGAAATTGGCCCCAAGCATACACCGTGTCCCAAAATTGAATGTTTTGATTTCACAATACTTTACCTCTGCAACGATTAATACCCTACTCTACAGCAACACAGTAAGTGCCAATACATAGGTAATCTCTCTAAGTTTTGTTTGATACCTTAGAAGTTCTTGATATATAAAGCTCTGGTCACAAGAAACACATCTAGGCGAAATTCAATCCCTCCCACCCTCTACGCAGCGAGTCAGCTTCTATCGCTTGCACCACAGCTGTGATGTGACGCCGTAGGAGTAAAGTAAATATTGTCCTTTACATACCTCACAGGAAAAAATCACAGGGGGTTATGTCAAGTGAATACGAAGGCACTTCATCAGATTTAAATCTTCAACAGTATAACGGTCAATTCAACATTGAGGGAGATGTTCGTTCAGGTAATCACGAACATCATGGTGGAAGTGAGATGGTGCACCATCTTGCTAAAAATGAACATCTTTTTACTGAAGTCACAATAGGACGTTGAGCTGCGAAATTCAGGACACAAAACACACTTTGAGGCTTCCCTAGCGCCAATTTTAGCAATTGCCAACGCATGCGCATACGCTCAATAGACTAGGAGGTATTACCTTTACTTATAAGCTAATTGCGTTTCTACAGCTTTCATACTTTCTGAAATAAACCATATTAAAGTCAGAACAATCACTTCGGGACACGATACAGAATTAGGAAACAAATAAATGGAACATGATAAAGTAACTGTAATTCCTTAAATACAGAGTGATTCACGAGGATTCACCGTCCTTTACGGAGCTAATTTCTGAAGATATTTTGAGCAAAAATACATAAAATACGTTTCTTCTTTACTTTGAAGGTAAAAGAATAGAGAATGAACGATTCAGAAGTATCATTTCTTTAATTGGCAAGTATTATGAAGCTAAAAATGTGCTGTGAACTTCTTAGTTGCTTCGTACAAAGATCTTTTCCTATTTTAAACTAGAAAATTACATTATTCTTACGCACTTATCACAACAATAATTATCACAAATCACACCTCTTCCACCGACTTAATTATTTGCAGGTCAATTTTGCATCCTAATTTACAGTCTTGGAGAGTTTACAACACATTTTAAAGAATGTCGACGTCCACTTGAGTACACTTGGCCGCACGCTTGTGAACGGCACTCGTCGCTCTACGTAACTGCATACGGCTATCTTTGATTTCCGAAGCGCTCGCGCTGGCTGCTGACTGCACGCTGACCAAGATCATGCTTTCACAGCAATGCGTTCCAATAACGAAACGTAACTCTGTAAATATTGAGAATAGGACCCTTGTTTATATGACAATTTGTGCTCAGAATGTCTTCGGAAATAAGCTCCGTAAAGAACGGTAAATCCTCGTGAATTACTCTGTATATTTAGCCTTTATGTTGAATTCAAATTCCATTTCTTAAATTGACACATTTTAAATCAATTTTCACTGAAATCTACAAAGCTTAATTTTGTTTTCCTTCTAGTGAATAATGATAGTATCTAGGCCGGGTGGCTACACGATTCAAGGTGCGCTTCCCTTAGTCGGCACGGTCCGAAGGTTCGTAGGTTCGAATCCAGCCTCGGGCATGGATGGATGTCCCTTGCTAATGTTCTGTTCTTGTGTGTCTCAGCGGAGGTCCCTACGCTCTGCTGACCTCAGGCAAGGGGAAGCCCACAAATGTGTTGTTGTCTATTGTTTGTATCCACAGAATTGTCCCCTTCCCTATAAGCATTGTTATGGAAGACCTATAACAGGGGAAGTTAACGAAGATGAAAGAAAAGTAAGTATTGATAGTAATAGCTAAGGGGGTGCAGATTTGATGAAATAATGGCGGATATATTTGGAGGACTCTTAAAAATATCCTTCACCTATCTCCGTCCACTACGAATTCAACTTACACTACACATAATTTAAACTCATGTATATAAAATGTAGGAATGCAATTGTAGCAGTGAAACAAAACATATTTTCAAATTATGTTATTCGTAGCAATGTAACTCCATAATACCAGTGCATAGCCTATGAAAAATTTTCCCGATTAATTATATTATCCTAGCAATATAAAGAATGCGTTTGTGAGCTGAGGGGATTTGTGAAATGGAATATAGGCTACAAAACTCCGTATTAGTATGAAAATAATGGCTACGAAGAATTTTCAGATGAATCTAAATGTGCAGTCATGTCAATGAAGAAAATATAAGGTACTGGACCCCCAACATTACATCTCTTTCAAAGGACGCCATATAGCAATATTATTATTTCTCTAAAAAATAATTGCGTTCGACCCGGTACGAGTCCTAAAATTTCGAACACCACTTTTATTTTCTTTTGGAAGAAAATAATATTGAGAAATTTACTCGCTTGTAAAATTTCATCGCTCTTAGTCGTAACTCAAGAACCTTTCATTCAAATCTTCGTGAAAGGAAAGTACACAGCAAATTTATTTATTTTATTAATTTAACCTGGCCATTAAGCCTTCATTACCACATCAACAGAAATACAAATGAAAAGAAACAAATGCAGACAGTAGAAGTGAATAAGAAAAACAAATAAAAGCACAAATACAAAAACACAAATTCAATCTACGATTCTCGCCTTCGGCCAAATATGAAACAACAAACTTCTGACACCCACACTGACATTCGTGTAAAAAAAATTTTTGCTAAGGATTTTTATCGTTTTTAAAACCCACCACATGCCAGATTTGAATCTAGGATTTTTAATGTGTAATAAAAATTGCCTACCATTTCAAAGGTATAATACTAAACAAATATTTATCGTCATTAAAAATCTGTAGCTTCGGCGATGATCACGCAAAGCCTCCTGGAATCTCAATGTTACATGCATTTCGACGGAATACAGGCCAGCTAACCGTTTGATAAAAACAAGGAATGGTCTCTCTGTATCCGAGTGGAAGGAGGCAATTAAAATGATAGGACAAGTGTAAAACGTGCGTGCCATGCCAGGTCGGTCTCAGGATGGCTCCCAGTGCAGACATTGCACTGAGATAGAAACTTTACCCCACATCCTGGGATTCTGCCAACATGGAACTCTCATCCGGAATACTAGTCACCATGCGAGTTGACATCATTGCCATTGATAGAGGAAATGACAGAGCAATTATCATCGATTCCACCGTGCGCTTTGAAACGGCAGTTGAACAACCAGTAGCAGTACATGAAGAAAAGAAGAACATCTATGACCCTAAAATTGAATACTTTAGGGATTATTATCGTATACTAGGACAGATTGAAGTATTTGGATTATTGTCCGGAACAAGGGGAAGAGTTCCAAAATTCTGAGTTGAATGTTTTAAGTCTCTTGAAATTCCTTGAAAAATTTTGAAAATTATTACTGTAGACGCAATGAAATATTCTGTTCAGATTTTACGTAATCACCTGTACACCTAAATTTCTTTATATCCTATCTGATTACTAATAATTATTGAATAAACGTACTTTCCCAATGGCAGTTTTATTTTGAAAATAATAATCATAACGCAAATGTTTATTTTTATTTGTTTTGTATGCTGTGTCTTTTGGCAACCCTTACTGAAGGGCAGCTATCCTTGTGGGATTTATATATCGGGATAATTCTTTACCCAAAATTGCATTGTTTGTCGCATTTCACTGAAATTTTATCCACAAAAGCGGAAACGTTTAGGTTGCATGATGACCACACGATTACCGAGGAAAAAGAATGAAACTATTACAAGAATAAATTTGTATTTTATCACTTTCTCTTTGTAGACGTACTGTACTTAGTTGAGAAAAAGTATTGCAAATGAAGCTCTAACCTCACTAGAGCCCTAGAATCTAAAAGTATACTGGTTGCCCTATACTCCACATTCGATTCGTACAACCCTAGTTAATTATTCACAAGGGGAATAAGTGCTTTGAGTGTGTTTCCCTGCAACATACAAATTCACTAAACGACTGTCCTCGAAGTTTCGAATGCTTCAAAGAATAGTACTTTGTAATCGCGATGACTATATATTTTTGTGCAGTGTCATTATAATATCTTACACAATATTGAAACAACTGCCACATTTTCCAAAATTATGGATGCAAATTATGAGAAATATACTCGCAAGTATACTCTTTTTGTACAGTGTTACTGTAATATCTTACACATTAGTGAAATACTGGTCACATATTCTAAAATGGTAGATGAAAATTATTAGGGATGATTAATAAACATCACAACTATTTCTCTTTTCGTGTAGTGTGAGAGCTAAATTTGTGAATATAATGATTACTTCCCTTTTTGTGTAATGTTTTTGAGAGTCTGAAAAATGCATTTCCATATAGGAAATCCGATTGGAGAATGTTGGATTTGCAGTGAAAGACCTGCTCTTGGGCAGAAAACTATGAATGAATGAATAGGAGACCAGGCTTGAAATCTGGACAAGTCAAAGTGTGATTTATGACGGGCAAAAGCTGTTTTATTGTCAAGTACGTTGCTTGCTTGTAGGTATCATTTTCAACATTTCTTCACAATACACCGTCTTTCATAAGTCCGTGAAACATTATAGAAATTCACCTCAAATAACCTACGCAATGGGTACAAAATTTTGTTATACTGAAATAGAGGGAAACTCATCAAGTTTCTTTTTACATATTTCACAGATGACTAATCATTCCACCTCTTCATGTTGTCTAATACGTAAGACAAAACATAATAATACAACACAAGCACAAGAACACAAAAAATACATCACACTAATATACGAAAACAAAAACACACACAAGATTTCAACCTTATTGAAGAAATTAAATTACAATATCGCATACAGAACAAATAACACTCTACAAAAACATTTCAACACACAAACAACACAAACAAACAAATGCAATCACACAGGCGTATACAAACTCAAATGTACCACCTGCAAAAATTTCTACATAGGACAGACAGGCAGATCATTTCAAACACGTTACAAAAGAACACATCACAGCCATAACAAAATTGAGGAGCGTTTTTGCAAAAGTCGATAGATGCAGAAATTTTAGAAAGTGAATTACATATTGATATCGTATGTTTTCTACTTCCGGAATCGATCTATGAAATCAGATTAAAAAAAAAAAAACTTGATTTATACCGTATGTAGAGACTATCAAACCTTCCAGGTTTTTTTCAAAATTCGATAGATCCTATCACTTAGTGTAATTTCTGTAAAATCTTGATTTCTGCATCTATCGACTTTTGCAAAAACGCTCCTCAATTCAAAACACCTCCACATATGCAGAACACATCACAAATGCTAACCACACCTACAGAGGCATCAACACAGACATGGAAATACTACACATCCAACCAAAAAGCCAGAAACTAAACACACTAGAACAATGTGAAATATACAGACACACGAAAACACACCCCAATGAAATTCTCAACACACAACTCAATTTCAAAACACACACACTCCTTGACTCCACATTACACCACACGAACACATCCGCACAGTAAACAAAACAAGAGGAGCCAAGACCAACAACGATCAGTTCTGAGGATGACCCATATTAGGTCAAAATATGTAAACCAAGTACGATAGAATTTAACACAAGAAAGTCATATAATACATATTCCGAACTTATTTAAAAACATAAATTAATTTCCCGCTCAATACTTTCGCAATACTCTATCGCCATTTCAGCCAATATATGTAGCAGAACTTCCTTTACTAAACAAGTCAAACCACAGCCTTCTATACGAACTAATTCCTAGGCAAACTAATCTTTTATTCAGTGTTGCATGTAATTTTTTAACATAAAATTGCACTAATAGATTAAAAAATGAAATTAAAATATAAAAAAATTGAACTATGTCAATAAAACAAACACCAAATTAAAGAGAATGATCCATATATTCAAGAAATATGAAAAGTTAACTTTCCAACATTTGTCTTTTTGAACAGTCATGACTCCCTTTAAAATTCCATTAATATACAGTGAGGTCGCAAAGTGGGCTTACCCCCGTGTAATACGACACTACGTTGGATATGGTATATGGTTGATTGATATGGGCATATACCTGATAGTTTAACGATCCAAGACTTCTGTATGAAGACCTTAATTTTCAAAGCACAGCTGAATTATGCGCCATGTCCTGGCAGATGTTTTGCGGAAATCATCTAGGGTCACTTCGTTGAAAGCATCTTCCACAGCTGCTTGTAATTGTGCCGTTATGTTATAGCAGTGATTTCGCACTTTGTCCTTGATGAACCCCAAGAGAACATTATCAGGTGTTGTGAGGTCGGGACTTCGTGGAGGTCAGGCAAAAGGAGCTTGATCATCTGAGATCCTCTTCCAATCCACCGGTTGGGAAAGGTCATATTCAGGTACAGGGGCAATTTCAATGTGAAGTGTGCTCGCATTCCGTCCTGTGACAGCACCACAGTGCTTTCGATATCAGCTTGTTTCAATTGTGGCACCAACCAATCACTAATCTCACCGGATAGGTGGACAACAATGACGTCACGCTGCAGCGAAATAGGAACAAAACTTCTGGAAGGTTCGATGGCTTTCATGGCGACTGTATAAGTTGTTGTCTGTGCTACGCTAGCAAGATTTTGCGGAATTTCTGTGCTGACATCTCGTTCAAAGAAAAGAGAGCATAAACAATTTACTTCTTGAACCGGTAGTAATAACTGGTCCGTTGACATGTTCGGTCATAAGCCATTAACATATTGTTTTTACGTTGTGCTCATTACAAACAATACAGCAGAACACACAGCCATGACACAACAGTGCACGATGTCATTCGTATGCTAATTCCCGCCCTATTCAAGAACCAATCAGATTCACTGATGGCGGCTGATGGAGACTGCCACCACCTCTGCAAGCTGATGGAACCGGTGCGACACCGGTGGAGCATCAGTGATGTCATCGTTGAAATTCGGAACACCGTGATGCCATCAGATTGCACAGCGCTGAGATTCGGAATACTCTCTAAGCATGTCCTGGTAGGCTGACCCACTAATGAAACCTTGGAAGAAGAAAGGGCCAGTTGACACCATGAGGTGGGATGGATTTCTCTCCACTTCTTCATAAAAGAATGGGTTTTCTTTACCACAAAAGACGATGTTTCGTGAATGTTTGTTTCGGTAGATAACGCATTCGTCTGTGAAGAGGGCATTATCCAAGGAACGTTGCGTCACTAATCTTTGTTCCATGGTAAACGGACTCTGATCAGCCACATTTGTTTATAAATGCACGGTTACCATAGTTCAGCCGTGGCCAAAATGTAATCGTGCGCCGAGCCACTGTGTAACCTGCAACGTGCACATCACCTATTTATTTATTTATTTATTTATTTATTTATTTATTTATTTATTCCGGTGTAGTTAAGGCCATCAGGCCTTCTCTTCCACAACACCAGGAATACAAATACAATAACAGAAATAAAAAGGAAAAAAAAACACTATAAACGAAGTAAAGTCACACAAAAATATACACAGGTTGCAGTCACACAAACTTTAAATGAGTGATTAAGTATAATTAATTGTATCCTAATTAACTAACATAAACAAGAAACTTGCGATTTTAATCTGGAGTAAAAAAAAACACAAATCAACACTTCTAGCAATATCTAAAAGCATTAAACAAGACAAAATTTTCCAATTTAATTTTGAATTGTGATAAAGTCCGGCAGTCCCTGACATCATTAGGTAGCGAATTCCAGAGACCTATGGAGGGAGGCGGACACCCGAAGGGGAAGTAAAGCAACTGTCTGACTTATTAACGGATTTTCATTTTCCTTACGTCAAACAGTTAAATATAATTTTCTACAGTATACGGTTAGAAACTAATCTTTAGTATGTACAACGAAGAAAGAAATGAATTAGAAAACATAGGACACATTTTCACAACCTAAAATATTAACTTTCTTCAGAATGTCTCTGCGACATAGTTTCAAAATCAGGAATTATGTCACTTACTGCCAGTCGTTGTTGATCACGATGGTATTTGTGTGTCAGTCGTGATCTAAATTTGGTTTTTATTATGTTCATTGTTGAAAATAATTTTTTACAAACGTAAGTTGTAGCGAACATTGCTTCAACAGAGCAAGCGAAAGATTTGAAAAGTTCAACATTTGTCAAGTCCTTACATCTAGCTTTCATTTAACATCACATTGTAAATCTGTGAGTTTAAATTGAAGATCTAACCGCATTATTCGTACATCTGCTGAAAAGTGACCGACGTACAGAGATGATGATGATGATGAGGATGATGATGATAATAATAATAATAATAATAATAATAATAATAATATTAATAATAATAATAACAATAATAATAATACTTAGCATTTTAAAGTTTAATGAGTGACATGTAGTATAATGCCGTTTTATGTTATACAACCGTTTTCCTTGTAATATTTGTGAACAAATCACACATTTAATATTCTCATCATATTGGCAGCAAAAAAATGCGTCCTCCCATCCTACTTGAAACTTTCGCTTTTTGTAGAGGTACATGGTTTCGAGAGAGACATTGCGACGATGCCACTCGCAGGTCAGAGAAAAAATGGACCGGAGTTTGACTCCAGTGAGTGAGAGGGGGGTTGTGGAGGTAGAAAGCAAGAGAAATGCACAGTTATCATTCCGAGCCACAATGTTCTCGCGAGTCACATTTTCGCCACGGCTGCCATAGTTGCATGATACCAATATGGGGGTACCAACATTCACATTCAACATTCACAAAGCAAATGTAATAAGAATTAAGTGTTTGTGTGTGTGTGTGTGTGTGAGTGTGTATATTCCCCTTATGTTATGTAACTGATTTTGATTATGTGTAATTTTCTACTTTATTTTATATATTATGTAACCGATCTTGACTATTTGTAATTTTATATTATGTAACTGATCTTAACTATTGTAATTTTCTACTATATTTTATGTAATTTCTAAGGTATTTTCTTTTGTGTTGTTTTGTAATCTAATTTTGTATTTCATGTATATTATTGAAACCTGGTTGAGTGGAAGAGAAGGCCTCATGGCCTTAAGTCTGCCAGGCAAAATAAACCTACTACTACTACTACTACTACTACTACAGGAGGGGTAGCGGGGTACGCCCACTTTGTGACCTCATTGTACATTTATTTAAGAGATTGTTAAAAAGTTACATACTTTTATTTCTATGCACTGATCGGTTATGTTACTTACGACACAATGAAAAACATGTGTAATTTAAAGTATCCACTGTCTTTACTTATTTCGAGAGGAATATAACCTGGATGGTACATTACATACGGGCCATTCTGTATCAGACATGCTACGTTCTTGCCTTCATATACTAGCAGCTGGCAGCGGAGCAAGGCTTACAGCTCTGCCGAACAACGCCGCAATTTTCACGTCCGACCGAGTAGACAGCTTCGTGTGAAAAGTTAAACCCTCTCTCTCATACAAATCGTGACAGGAGTGCCAGGCCTGGTAATGAACCAAGCTACCACGTTAGTTGCACGAATTCTTACTCCATTTTTTGGAAGACTGGAGGGTGGGAGGTTCGAAATTTATGACTGAGTTCTAATTAGCAACCTTTTTGTGGACATCGACCAGTCCGCCTCTAAAAGTTCTTGTATTCGCCGAGTTTGAAGGAAAACACATTTGAATTTAATTCAGAAGTTTTGCTTTCATGTTGCCTTTCCTATTCTACAGTTAAAAGGATATAAAGCTAAATGATAGGAATTGTATTTCACTGAAATAAATACTAGGCCTATATGGTGTACGTTAGAAGCTCTATGTGAAATATTTTCTTCTGTCTTTCTTAATTCCATTTTCATCATTATTTAGGCAAAGATATCCTCTATACTAACCATGAAGGAGCTTGGGGTATAGAGGTATACTTCTATGCTCGCATCATTTCGACACTAGAATTAGGTGGTTTAAGTCTCTTCTTATTTATTTCGATATTTCCTTCTTTTTTTTTAGTAGGTTATTTTACGACGCTTTATTAACAGCTTAGGTTATTTAGCGCCTGAATGACATGAAGGTCATAATGCCGGTGAAATGAGTCCGAGGTCCAACACCGAAAGTTACCCAGCATTTGCTCATATTGAATTGAGGGAAAACCTCGGATAAACCTCAATCAGGTAACTTGCCCCGACAGGAAATAGAACCCTGGGCCACCTGGTTTCACGGCTAGACGCGCTAACCGTTACTCCACTGGTGTGGACTATTTTGTCCTTTCTTTGCTTTGTTCATACTTTGGATTTACCTTCTTTTCATTCTTTCGTACCTTCTTCTTACATTCCTCATTTCCTATTTCCTTTCATTCATTAATCCTTTGCTTTTCTTTTCTTCCTTTGTGTCATTTTTTCTTCTTCCTCTCGTTACCACTTTTTTTTTAGTCTTTAATTATTTTCTTAAATTGGTTTTGGCCTTTATTCTTATTCATCATCCGCTTCTTCTATCTGTTCTCTTTCGTTTACTTTTTCGGAATGTATTATTTTTCGTTTTATTTATAATTTTCGCTTCTTCTTTTCCCTCCTTTCTTCCTGATTCAATTAATTAATTAATTAATTGTTTTCCTATTACACACCTTTCAGTTCTTCTTTCGATTAACTAATTTGAATAATCATTTCTTTTTACACATGCATATACTATTTAGAGTATGGTTTCTGAAACACTATCGAGTATGAAATTTATAAATTTTGTAGATAGATAGATAGATAATTGCATTTATTGATGCATAATAAATTATACAAACTCATGAACACAAGATCCTTCGCACGAGCCCGTACGGCCATTCGTGCTATAACTATGCACAGTTTGAATCTTTAAAGAAAACAAAAATAATACTACTAATAATAAAATAGCAAAACAACAGTTACTAGTATTACTACCGTTATCATTAATTATCACAATTACAACTAATCTAACTTCAAACAAAATTTCACAAAAATAATAAAAATAAAATAAATGTAAGGTATGAAAAGAGAGAGAGACAAAAAAACACAGTGAAACATATATATATATATATATATATATATAAACAATTCAATTCCTTATTGAGACTGCACGAAATAATCCAACTAATAAATATAAAGGTAATACATAAAAAAACATACACTCGCGATAAAATTTTGTAATGAAATGGCACGCTTTATATAGTAGAAACATGATAATTCAATAAAGATAGAGTAGTGAATTACTTCAATTTATATGTAATAAATGATTTTAATACTGCCCATAATGAATTTAGTCGCAGGGCCGGGTTACTACACTGTCTAAGGTACGCTCCTTTTAGGCGGCGGAGGTTAATGGGTCCAAATCCCGCCATATATGACCTTCGTTAGTGTTCTGTCTTCTCTGTGAGGTCACCACTTTCTGCTAACCCCAGGCTATTGGAATAGGGCACAAATGTGTCGATGTCTAGTGTGTGTGGTCCATAGAAACGTCCTCATCTCTACAGACATTGGTGTGTTACACCACATCTAGTATTGCGGAAGTTAAACGAAAAACGAAACGAAATGAATTAATTTAGTCGACTAATAGTGAAATTCAATTATTTTATCTTTTAAAACTACAAATTCGTACACGACTTAATCTACTTCATATGAATTGTACAATTTTGTATAGCTTAACGAAAATAAGTTTGTAAATTGAACTAATTTGATTGTATATGTTTGTATAGTTTGGCTGATGAATTGTACGTGTATATGCTTTTAATATGATTACCAGTCTGTGTAGCTCTACTGATGAATTGTATATAGGCCTACTGTAAATTGAATGGTAGTCTGTATAGCTCAACTGATGAATTGTTTATGATTATAAATTGAATTAATCTACTTGATATTAATTGGACAAATTTGTATAGCTTAATGAAAGTATGCTACTTTGTATTGTATATATTTGTATAGTTTTGGCCGATGAAATGTATATGCTTTAAATTGAATAGTAATCTATATAGCTCTATTGATAAATTGTTTGTGTTTGTAATTTGAAGTAGTTTGCATGATATGTATTATCAATTTCTGTATATCACAACTGGTTGAATTGTTTATGCCTTAAATTTAATTAACTTACTTGTTTTGTATTATACATATAGCTCAACTGATAAATGATCGTTTGCGTTTGTAAATTTAATAATCTGATTGGCTATGTATTGTATACTTTTAGTAGAGCCATCGATGTAGCTCGGTCAGCAGACTCGCTGGTTGCTGATCTGGAGCTGCGTTCGGGCTTGGGTTGGATCCCCCTTTGGTCTTTGGTTTCTTCCAAGGTTTTCCACAGCCGTGGGACTGAAGCCGGATGGTCTATGGCGAGTCCTTGGCACCAATTCCTTTGATTAGATTACCCCCCTTTGATTTGATTACCTGGTTGGGTTTTTCCGAGGTTTTCCCCAAACCAAAAGGCAAATACCGGGTAATATTTTGGCGAATCCTCGGACCTCACCTCATCTCACTACATCTGGCCAAAATATTGTAAAAAATTGCACAAAATTGTAAAAATTGTAGAAAATTACTAAATTGTAAAACTATAAAAATTTGTAAAAATTGTAATTGTAATATTGTAAAATTTTGACTTGTTCTACATCTTAAAGCTTCAATGCTCATGTAAGGTCTATGGAATAAAATGAATGAATGAATGAATGAATGAATGAATGAATGAATGAATGAATGAATGAATGAAATGAATAATAATATTTATGTATAAGTTAAATATATTATTCCTAAAGATATTGCGTTCAATTTTTACCTGGATTACAATTCACTGTTGTACTAGTTAACCGAGCATCAATTCAGATGAGTTCATTCGAAAGTTCTGATGAGAATGACATTAGGGTGGTCAAATTTTAGGATACTCTGTTTTTCAAATCACAATTACTCAATTTCTAGGATGCAAGTTAATATATAAACAAGCAACGGTACAAAATATTATATAGTTCGTAACACTTCTGAAGTAGTAAGCCTAGATATAGAGATATTTTATAACGTAGTACATAATATAAATACCCATATGTTCACCGAAGTTCAAGAACATCTCTCTGGCGTTGCATTAGTGTACTAGTTATTTTCAGTCTGTTGTGAGCTACTGAAGGGATTACTCATCCGTGCGTATTGCTGTGCAAGCCATTTTGTTTTTTTTATTTTTGTTTCGGAACACTGAAGAGATAACACATTCCTGCACAGTGTAATCTAAAATACTCTGCGAATTTTTGTAATTTGAATTTAAATGGAATGTGGAAATGAATATCCGATAAGTGATTCATTTCGAACATATCGCGTGAACAGATTAATCGATTATTTCAGAACAATCTTCGTAGATGGTAAGCGCCCTGATGGATTAATATTGGTTCCATGGAGTAGACGAAAATCGCTAATGTGGGATACGACATGTGTGGATACCTTAGCTCCATCTCACTTGCAGTCAACTTCTAAACTCGCTAGCTCTGCAGCAGAATCTGCCGTACGCAATAAACGTCGCAAATACGTACATCTAGTAGATAATTACATCTTCACCGTCTTTGTTGTGAAAACAATAGGCTCCTGGTGTAAAGAAATTGGTAGAAGTTTGGTGACTGTTACTGGAGACCCTCACTGCACCAATTACCTACGGCAACGAATAGGAATAGCCATCCAACTTGGGAACGCAGCCAGCATTTTGGGAGCCTTTCCATACGCCAATTCTCTCGAGGAGATTTTCTTCATTTGAATATCTGAACTTATTTCTATCTTCGGAGGTCAGGAGAAATTATTTAACCCTTTAATTGGCAAAACTTCATTTCCCACACTAGTTTATTAAACCTTGTCGGACTGTAAAGAAAACAACTATCGCAATGTACATATATTTTATATCGCCTGTCTTCTTCGGAACAAGGGTTGGGAAGTTCATGAAGAGGTCCACTGTATTTCTGAAGACGACTCTCACAGAAGTGCGGATATAATAGCAATAAAGAGGCAACAACAAAAGGCCAACTATACGCATGGAGAGAGATCTAAACCAAGCTCATCATGTTGATCATGAAAAGAGGGCCATTTATGAGCCTTATATTCCCTACCTTAGAACCAAGTATAACATCCCTTTCTTCAATTGGTCAGTGACAGGTTTATTTTTTGGTGCTCGGAGTTCTTTACCAAACTTTACATATAAATTTTTAAAACAATTATCAATACCATCTTTTGAAATTAAAAAAAAATATCTCGCATATTCTTAAAGATTCCCTGCAGATTATACAATTTCATTTATAGGCTACCACTCAGAAGGTCTGAATTAAGGATATGCCAATTTTGAATAAAATCTTTTATTTATAAGTATAATTTTAAGGTCATCTGCTAAGATTTTATTTTATAATTGATAATCAATGGTGTTTAATTATTACATTTTATTTTTACAACATTATTCATATTTAATTAATTACATTTATTTGCTATTAATTTCCGGATCCTCGTGGTCATCCTTAATTAAGGCCGGACGATTTATTTCTCTTCTTCCTCCTCATAGTATTGTGAAATTTTAATTTTCCTACCAATTTTTTTTTCCTATTGCTCTATTAAAAATTATAGCATATAGCCAATTAACCTGTTGTATCCTATAGGATACTTTGTCAATTTAAGGTTTTAAGGGACGCTTTATGCACTTTTGTGATACAAATAGGATACACTTCCCTTAATTTATATGTTGTTTGTAAGCATTATTCCGCTGAATAGTCTTTATAAACCAAAATTACTACCATAGAAAAACAGCGACCAATTTCGCAGAAAAGTGCTCAACACCTAAAACAAAAAATGCTGCTGAGTTTGCGATGTGAGGGAAGCGTCACGTACGTACGTATGTGTCAGTGTATCTTCTAGAGTCATTTTGGGAGGTCTCGACATTTGGGAGATATAGACACTTTTAAGAAAAGTATCCATTGTGAGCACTGTTCCTAGTGAATAAAGTCTAACTACATGAGAACTGAGTTCTTTGTAAGTTCATGCATATCTTTGTAAGTTCATGCATATGTATATACACTTTTTTCTGGTTGAGTGGAAGAGAAGGCCTTACGGCCTTAACTCTGCCAGCTAAAATAAATCATTATAATAAATAATTATAACTGAATTGACTGTGTTTTTAATCTCTGGTTAAGTGAATTATCGTGGCTTGAACTCGTATTACACTTTTATTTTCGGTCATGAAGTATAATATACGAACTATAGTTTATTTTCTTTTGGCTGCATGTGCGTGATATTAGTACATATGCAAAATATTACGTATACATTTTACAGGGTAGTAAAGGCGTCAAAGTGATTGTCCTGAAACAATACTATCCTTGTGTCGTGTTCTCCCTGATTTCGCTTATGGTTCTTCTGGGGGGGCTGTCTCTTTCAGAATTTGTGTATGTTTGGTCTTAGGAGAGTTCGCAACCTTTCATAGAGTTTTTTAGTGCCACATTGGCCATCTATCTCTTTATCTCTTCGTGTGTCTGCCTGCATGTATGAAACTACTCATCTTCCATTGACCCAATCTTAATTAAACTTTATATTTTAAGTTTCATTGATATTGGACATATAGAGAAATGCACAACTCCCGAAACAAACACGGAAAATCAAATAGTTCGGCATATTCTTCGTCTTGATTAAAAAAGAGATATAAATTAACAATTAATGGCGTAAGAGAATTGACATCCAGATGTACTGCAGGATAACATGTTTAGGTACGATCTGGTTCTGGTAGAAAATTGATGTGAAATTGGCGTTGAAGAAGACATTACCACTCCCCCAAAAACACCACAGACACCGTCTGCACAAGGACATTTAAGCTTGCCTAATTCCTCACCTAATGATTCTTTCTTTGAAGATGTGATGCCAGTTTCGCTGCTAACACTTCCATCTGGTATGAAAAGAGTAAGAAAACTACAAGACTCAGACTAATAACGTCTGAAAACTATAGAAAATAGCTGAAGGTGAATAAACAACAAAAATAAGTTAGGTTTTCCCCCGAAGAAAGCCGTCTAATGCTCTGCGTGTAGGGATAGGAAGCTAGTTCATCAAACAATCTGGACAATTAAAAAAACTATTGTGCCGCCTGTAGTTGGT
This sequence comes from Periplaneta americana, assembly GCF_040183065.1. Classification (NCBI taxonomy): domain Eukaryota; kingdom Metazoa; phylum Arthropoda; class Insecta; order Blattodea; family Blattidae; genus Periplaneta; species Periplaneta americana. The sequence goes on along the minus strand of NC_091121.1, from coordinate 136,347,843 downwards.
ATTACTACAATGATAATGCTAAATAACTTTGTATTCAGTTTGTTGGAGAATACCAAAAAATATTTTCACGAGGCATATGTGGAAAATGGCACCGATGAAATATTCACATGTGATCAACGTGAGTAGAAGTATTATAAAGTATTTAGAAATATTTCAGGAGCAAATTTTGTGTTGTAAATGTTGGGTTCGTATGTTTGTAATACTATGTTGAAATCTCCCCAATTATGGGAGAAGTCGACACTTCGGCACTAATTCGTATTTTTTTTAAACAATAATACAAAATAATGACATTGGCACCAGATGTATGAAATGTAAAGAAAACTAGGTCTTTACACAATAGAGAAAAATTAGAATAAAATTTGCATAGATTTGAATAGCGTGTCTAGATGACCCTAAATTACCCTATGTACGAGTTGGCCCACCAGCGTACCTCAGACGGTAGACGTATTTCCTTATTGATCCGGAGTTGCACTTCAGCGTGGCTTCGATTCCCGCTTGGGCTGATTACCAGATTGGATTTTTACCTAGATTTTCTCCAATCATAAGGAGAATGTCAGATAATCGCATGCGAAATACTAGACATCATCTCGACAAATACCATTTCGCTGTCACAATTTTTATGATTGCTAAATAAGCTAAATAAGCCCCTGGTAGAGGGGCAGAGAAGGCCTGATGGCCTTATCTCTACCAGGTTAAATAAATAAATCTAATCTAATCTAATCTAATAATGGATGCCGCATCGTTAAGTAACCGACGAAAAGCGTACAAGTTATGTTGCTATGTCGAGATTTCTATGTTTCGTTCGACATTAAGTGAGTACTAGAGGGCACACAGTACGACTCCCTGGCTATGGGTTTGTTATGACGCCGGTTCTGTTCCTAACAAAAGATATGACGTTATACTGGCAATCGATAAACTTCAGATTTTGACATAGGAGAAAAACGGCGGACAGAATTTTCGAGCAGCCTAAGTTTCCTTTGCGTGTCTTAAATGTACGACAAATGATTCGCGAATCTACAGTACTACCTTCCAGTTGTTAATGTTGACGTTAACCGGGTTTAAACATGGGAATGTAGGATACAATGACAAGAATGATATTCAAGAAACTGCCCTGACGACGAGTATGCAAATATAGCTCTCGATATTTCTTAATCTGTTAGGCCTAATGGATACAAAATGCCATGAAACAGTTGGAGAAGAAAGACTTTTGTCGCCAACTGTCGAAAGTGCGGTATTAACACAGGCTATTATTGGCTACGAGCGCAGGGAACACCGCATTCGTCTCCCAATAAGATATTTCAGAACGTTTTGAGGCTTGTGCATGGATGAATAATAGGATGCGAAACTACGATCAGCACCATCTAGTTTCAATAGGAACAAGTAATAAGACTATCACCCGATGTCGTAAGTGGTGAACATCAGAACTATGTAATGGCAAAATCCCGTTAGTTAGCAGACTTATCTGTTACATGGATCCGTATGGAGAAATTGAGAATACAAGATCATGCAATACTGATGGAAAAAATATGGAGAAAAATCTAGGCAAAAATAATATATGATACCTACATATCATCTCGCTAGTATAATCTCGCTATCACCAATTCCACCGACATAGTTGATACAGCGTCTTAAATATACAAGAAAAAAAAACAAGAACAAATAATACGGGAACGCTACGAAGTGCCGAAGGATAAGCGAGAGAGATATCTCGCAGGAAAGATGATCCATTCATGAAACTTCGATAGTGATGTGGAGATTAAGTAATAACAATTCAAGAGTTCGCGGGAGAAACGATGAATGTCACAGTTTTGTTAAGGTTGATGTCATTATCTAATTCAATGGATTACTACGAAATTTAATTCAAATCTCACATATAAGGCCAATTAAACAGTGTTCATGGGTTAGATGAGAAACATACAATATATACAACACAGTTGTATGAACACTTTCTCATACGAAATTTAATGTTCTTATGAAAAATGGTAAAAAGGAGAATTATCACCACGAATGCAGTAATCCTTTCCTTTATTTTCTTTAGAAACAGCACTACATCTTGCAGTTATAGATTCAATTAGATCATTATCTACTCCTTAACAGAAATGTGACATTCATCGTTTTTCCCGCGAACTCTTCAATTGATAGTTCTATATTCGTGGTAGGAGAAACGGAAGTTTCCCAAGAAATCCTCTTAAAAATCTCTCATGATCACATACTGCTCTTGAATTCTAAGAATTCGAATCCCATAAAACCGAAGGTCTTCTTCTTCTTCTTATTATTATTATTATTATTATTATTATTATTATTATTATTATTATTATTAGCAGTTTTGAGTGACTTGCCAGTTTTGCTACTACTGTCCTTGCGGGGTAAGAGAAGAGAGTAAGCCAGTAACTCAGAGTTCTTGAAGGAGGAGGTGAATGGTGGTGATGTCATTGGCCGGCTGAGACAAACAAGGCTCAGTCATTGGCCGGTCGGTTCTGTGTCGGGGATAGGTTATAAGAGTGGGGAAAAGGCTCGCATTCCTTCTCGTGAAATGCGAACAGTACATACGTAGATTGGTCCTTCCATCTGCGATAGTGTGTTCCTAAATCTCTTCTTTCTTGTGGTTAGTAATGTAGTGCTTTTAAAGGTAACTGTTCCACTCGCGTTTCTTAGAATATGTTGGTTCCATTTCAATTGATAATTTTAAATGTTATATTGTGTCATTGTTTCAACTTTCTATTGATTGCGCAGGTCTTCGCCTTTCTCTTAAATTTACACCATAGGAATCTCATTTTCGAGTTTTATCCTTGATTTATCCTTTTGGCGAAGGATCCAACATTCACTACCTTTAAGGGGTTAGGTATAGCTTACAGCAGTAGAATGTTTGGAAATAATCAATATTTTTTTCCTCCATTACTGCATCTTATACAATAATGAAATTTGTATGTGTAAAATACTGTCCTTTTGCTCTATAAAAATATTTTTTACGATAAAAATATTGTTTAGATTTTTTCTTCAAAATTAAAAACGGTTACAGTTCACTTTGCAGTGATGAAGCGTTTCCCTCATAACTCATAAACTTGTTAACTTTTTCATGTTCTATCTCTTTTATTTTATTTCTGAAACTCATGTTTACAATATCATGCTCTTTCAACTACATTATTTAATAAATATTTTCCTTTATTTTGTATTAGAATAAAATACTGATATTTGACCATTTTTTCAAATGAATTTATTTTTTATCAGACAATCTATCAAAGATAAAGAAGTGATTTCGTATGATATTGTAGATATGACATGCATAAATACATACAAAAAATTTGATCACAGAATGTTGGATACTTTTTGAGTTATAAGGGAAATGCTTCATCACTGCGCAGTGAATTTTGAATTTTGTAAAATAAATATATATTTTTTTTTAATCTGTAAAAATAAGTGTATTATATAGTAGAAGGACAGTGTTTTACACGTACTAATTTTTATTATTGTACAAGATACAGTAATGCAGGAAAAAAATGTTGAATATTTCCAAAATTTAACTCCTTTAAGCTGTACCTAATCCCTTAAAGGAGAGTTGGTTTTGAAATTATGTTGTGAAATCTGATCTCTATGTCTTTCCTTATTTGTTTACGAATTTTGTTTTAAAATTCAATTTAATTTGTTACTGGTACATTTAAAAAAAAATTCTATATTCTTTTGATAAGTGAACTGTGAAATATTACAGCCCAAGGTATATTAAGTCCATTACATTTTCAATTATTTTATTTTATTGTCTTTTACAAAATAAGTCCAGTTCAAAAAAGAACTGGAATTTTAATCAATTGCTACGTACCTTGCGTGTCCAGTGAATGCTGGGTACAGGATTCCCCGATGCTTTACACTCCAAAGTAATGGATCCACCTTTACGAGCCTTGAGTTGCCCATTGGACGGCGACATTCGAATGCTGGGAGGAACTACAACAAAAGGAGAGAGAGAAGCGTTTAGTGCCATGTGGAGATACATCGCGTGATTTATTAGAAGCACAATTACAGGTGAAAACTTCATCCAGTCTGTTGAAAGCCAGTTGTCACCGGCACTGACACCAGACGTAACGTGACCGTAATTTATCGCCAGAGGCTCAAACTTCGTAACAAAAGAGCCTAATAATACTGCATAATAATTACACGCCCATTAAAATTATAAAACAGCCCTATCTATCCTGAGAATCACGACATCGCTTTTTAACAAACTCATTAATATTTCTTTTGGTTTGCAGGTTGTAATAAAATGTCGAAACTGTTAAAAGAAAATGTTAGGAGAAGAACTAATTTAATTTAGCAACATGTCAACAACTGAGCGAGTTGCAACAGCAACTGCGAAGTTGAAATCGTTCATTAAAAGAAATCAGAAAATAAATTAAGGTAGGCCGTAGTAATCAGACAACATTGTCGACAGTATTACGTGTTACTTCATCAGATTACTGTACAGAACCCATATTATCATAAATAACACCATGAGTAAGTTTCATCGTATGTATAGTTTGAAAAGCTCGAAAGCTAAGCGAAGCATGAGGGAAATTACCTAAAGAGATATTTGCCAAAACTATTTCGTGAATAGAATATTCAGTAAACAGTATTAATAAAATAGGAATAATAACATGTTTATATCCAAGCCTGCTTCAACAGAGAGCATCTACCTGAAAGCCAGATTTGCATAATATATTCGTTACTGTAGGTTACAATCTTTCCATTTTTGAAGAATTGGACATATCACAGAACATTAATAAATACACGAGAGCTCTGGGCATTATAAATAGTATGATGAAAGCATCCTTGGTTCAGAAACACACCCGCATATGTCTCTACGGCTTGTGAAATGCGATTCATGCGAAGAACAGCTGGCTATACTAAATGGGATCTGAAAAGAAATTGTGAAATTTTAAAGGAACTAATAACTCAACCAGTTTCAGATTACATTGTTCAATATCAGTCTAATTGGAAACATCATTTGGAAAGAATGAGTAATAGTAGACTCCCAAAGGCAATTTATAATTATGTACCACATGGTCAAAGATCTGTGGGTCGTCCTGCTAAGAGATGGTGTGAAAATTTTATGTGAGACCGTAACAGGCGTTGTGGCCTAACACTTGTCAGGCAGAAGAAGAAGAAGACTGTAGGCACGTTAACAGAAAGGCACAATTTAAGCCACACAGAATTTGTGTGCACTCAAAGTTGGGATCTGGCGTCTTGTCAGACCATTTGAGTTGTGTGGATAAAAGGGAAGAATTGTGACGGTGTCGTGTATGGTTCCTGGGGTAGCTCAGTCGGTGGAGCATTCGTACGCTGAACGAAGAGTACCGGGATCGATAACCTGCCCGGAACAACTTTTCTCTTGAAATTATTCAAGCCTGCTTCACAGGGAGCTTCTACCTGAAAGCCAGATTTGATTAATATATTCGTTACTGTAGGTACGTTAACAGAAAGCCACAATTTAAACCAAAAAGAATTGTGTGCACTCAAAGTTAGGTTTCTGGCGTCTTGTCAGCCCATTTGAGTTGTGTAGATATAAAGGGAAGAATTGTGACTGTTTCATGTATGGTTCCTGGGATAGCTCAGTCGGTAGAGCATTCGTTTGCTAAGCGAAGGGTTCCGGGATCGATACCAGCCTCGGAACAATTTTTCCCTAGAAATTATTCAAGCTTCTACCTGAAAGCTAGATTTGCATAATGTTTATATTCAATTTACTAGCATATCGGATTTGGTACATTGGAAATGACTTTTATATCAGGGGCGTAGCGTGCATGGATGCGGGTGTTGTGACGAATCCCTCGAATTTTTCTGAACAAAAATATATTTATATTTACCAGTACTTTATTTTGTGTGTATCGTGTTATACCTGTTACACAAGCCACGACCATGGCGATGTCTGAGCAACGTCAAACCACGCTTTGACGTTACACACAATAGTACTGCGTACAGTCTAGAAATATCTTCATAATGAAATCAAAGTTGTGGTTTTTATTCAAATCAAAAGAGAAGCGGATTTAATACGAATAGCGTTTGACCCAGCAAGAATGTAATTCCATACCATATGAATATAAATTCGTAGAATCAGATCCAGTGGAAATATTTCAATAGTGACGACTGATTAATTAATTTTCCCTTGCTAGGTCTAATCAATGTATCCTATCTTAATCAAGTCGAGAGAGGTGCTTTCTCAACATTGTGAAGGTGGTAAAAGAATTGCCTTCATTCAAACCGACATGGCAATCCATTGATCCCTTTCTCTATACGAAAGCATTGTATCGTGACGGCTCGGAAAGTAAAATATGTTAACACGTGCGCTATTATGTAGCCCACTTCTGTGAAATGGTCTGGCTACAAAAAAAGCCGGTGAATAGATTTTCAAATATCCCAATACAGACTATAGAGTTTGAACTGTGAAGTGCTTTATATGGTTCACTACTCCACACTACTATTGAAGAACATATATGAAACTCTCATCGGAAAGGTTACAGAATTATATAATATACTATTTAAGTTCATTGAAAATTTAATATTGTTTAGAAGATTGTAACATTCTGCTGGAACCAGCTATAGGAAAATTAAATTTCGCTCTCTCAACCATTGTTAGGCCTATGTTTCTAGTAGAAAACAGTCAGATTTATGGAAGCAAGTTTCTAACTGCAGTTATTCAATTCAGATACAGTCAGGCGAAGAACCTTGTAGGGCAATCAAACACAGTTTTATTTTGTAGTATATTTATCATTAGGCTACTTTGCAGAACTTTCAAGTGCAATTTAACAGACAAAATTTAAGACTTAAAAAAATCGAAATGTACATAAATTAAATTCTTTGTATAAGAAAACTATAATGATTTCAGATTTTAATAGCCGCCCAGAACAAGGTTGTAACCAGCAAATACGAAATTCTCCAAAAATGAGGAAAAACACTTTGTACTGTACACTCATTCATTCATAGTGTTCTGCCCAGGGCATGTCTCTCACTACAAACCCAGCATTCTCCAGTCTTTCCTATTTTCTGCCTTGCTCTTTGTCTCCTCATATGATCATATATCATCTGATGTCTTCTTCTGTCCCGAACTCTTTTTCCGTTCACCATTCCTTCTAGTATATTCTTCAGTCGGCAGTTTCTTCTCAACTAGTGACCCAACGAATTCCTTTTCCTCTTTCTGATCAGCTTCAGCATCATTCTTTCTTCAAAGTACTGTCCATACTTTTAAATTTTTAGAGCATTATTGACAATCAACATTTGTGCTGATTTTAATACGAGTATAAGCTTTACACATAGTGCATCATTAACAACCAATATTCACGAAAAAGTCTACTTATGAGAAATGGAGGTTACAACTATGTTCTGGGAGGCTATTCAATTTAGAAAATATGATTGGGTATATAGGCGTCCTTTTAGCCAACATCACCCTGTCTTCGGACAGTTGACTAAATAACATCATCATCGTCTCATCTTATCGCGCGTGTAGCTTAGACAAGCATCCTATGGCGGAAATTTGGCAAGACACTGTCGATGAATTTGTGTACATAAGTGGCTTCATATGGGTGAATGACGAACAATCACGTACCACCATTAGTTTTTTTAGTAGGTTATTTTACGACGCTTTATGAACAGCTTAGGTAATTTAGCGTCTGAATGAGTTGAAGGTGAAGGTGATAATGCCGGTGAAATGAGTCCGGGGTCCAACACCGAATGTTACCCAGCATTTGCTCATATTGGGTTGAGGGAAAATCCCGGAAAAAACCTCAACCATGTAACTTTCTCCGACCGGGAATCGAACCCGGGTCACTTGGTTTCGCGGCGAGACGCGCTAACCGTTACTCCACAGGTGTGGACCCGCCATTAGTGGAAACTAGTAATTTATGATTTAAACTCTTCCAAAAATTGAATTTAGCGTGTTTCTCCATATTTCTTCTTTCATTATGCATATTTCAGACTGCACAAAAAATCCTGGCCTTAATAATAAGTATTGCTATGCGATTCACTTTAAGAAAGAAATTAACTTAAGATGTTGATAAAGCGTCGTAAAATAACCTACTAAAAAAGAAAAGAAAAGAAAAAGAAAGAAATAAGCAAAAAATTGCGCCTAAACGTTGAATTTTAAATGATCTATATGTTTCTGAGGAAAATAGTAAAATATGAATCACCGAAAGTGTTGAATAATGTTAACCGCAAGACTAGGCCTACTCCAACGTGTTTACCACATCCGTTTCGAATCCAGCGCGAGGGTAAGCTAAGATTAATTATCCCCAGCACACGCACCTAGAGATTAATAGGCATAATGTGTAACCACGCCTTGTTCCATTAATGCACGAAGCGGGGTAACATCTGCACAGATCAATAAAACAACAATTATATAGATCCATAGTTACACATATCTAGAAATTATATAATGCGAGATATTCATTATTTTACTTACTAAATTGTTTTCTAGTTTACTTTTTCAGTAGCTAGTTGTTCGCTTATTTCCTGCTAATTGATCTATTTATTCATAGGATATGATTTTGTACTTATCTATTCTGTTTGCTGACGTTGTTCAAGCGAAAGCGCTTTTGTGTACAAATTCAGTGGATTCACTTTCCATTTGAGGCAAGGAGTAGAGATTTATTTTCCTCTCATGCGGCTAGACGTATTTCCCATTCATTGCATTTGCCCTGTATTGTCGTAAAGCCGCATGGCCATACATTCACATGCTAATTTTAATTCGGAATGTTGGTCGATAGCGGAACGGGTCAAATAGTGCTATCTCGAAAGAAGTGGCGGTGGTGAGAATGATGCTGATAATGCTGGTGGTGACAGTACTGGTAGAAGTGGTATTGACTATTGATATACAGTACATGTTGCTTTTATTTTAGAGCATCAGTGCGCTTAGCAACAGAGACAAACCTACTTACAAGTTACAAAAACCAATGCTAAAAATATTATTTATTTATTTATTTATTTATTTATTTATTTATTTATTTATTTATTTACTTACTTATTTATCGATTTACTGATTTATTTTTTTATTTATTAAATTTATTTATTTAATTATTTATTTATTCTGGTATAGGTCTCGCAACCACGGATTACCGACGGAAGGAATGCGAATCAAACACTGCGATAAGGAAGAGCGGGCGACAGAAAAGATCACGAGATAACTTGATTGATATTCGAGAGTACAGTCGGAAGAGAAATGACATCGATAGAATCAGTCTTGCGTTGTGATAGTTACATTACGACTTTAGTTTGTTGCATTGCATGTGAATACGTGTCTTGTATCGCACGGCATTATTATTTCATTCGTAAACATATGTTGCGCGTTTAATTAGCTTCGAATTTTTCTCTTGCTACGTTCTTTATTTCCACAATGATGTCCTCATTTGTTCACCTTCTTGGAAGAGACAGTACTTCTATCGGCTCGCACCTCTCCCCCCTCGGCGTGCCTACATACACACGTCAAAACAGACAGCAACGCCACCATTGCTTTTCGGTAATCGTTTCTTGCGCGAGCTGTAGAGTTAAGGCCATGAAGCCTTCTCTTCCACACTACCAGAAGTGAAATTCATAATGAAACAATGACAAAAATAGTAAAGTCATACTTAAATATAAAAATCATTTTCATGCACATGTGATGTATCGAAGTACGTATGATATTTCCGTGCAGAAATTCTGAATTACGTAATGATGAAGGATGCGTGGAGTGGAGAAAAATTCTCTCCGGAACCGGGACTCGAACCCGGGTTTTCAGCTCTAGTTGCTGACACTTTATTCAGTAAGCCACATCGGATTCCAGTCCCGATGCCGGATTGAATCCTCTCAGTAGTTTCTCTTTAGTTGCCAACCCCCATGCACTGTGTCACAGATGTGTGACAGTGACACAATCTCCAACACACTATGTGCAGAGGTGCACTCATTACGAGTGACTAAGTGGCCGGGATCCGACTAATCACTAGTGATCACTAACTGATTATTTACGCATATCGTATTATTGTGATGTACCGAAGTACATATGACATTTCCGTGCAGGACTTCTGCATTACCATATAACGAAGGAGGAGTGGAGCGGAGAAAAATTCTCTCCGGTACTGGGACTCGAATCCGGATTTTCAGCTCTACGTGCTGACGCTTTATCCACTTAGCCACACCGTATTTAAGACGGCGCTCATTTCGTTGGATCCAGGCTACTTAGTCGGATAGTCGCGAGATGGGTAGCTACTTTGAGGTCCTTTAGAACGGGTATGTGTACTGTAATTATTCTGGCACAGAAACCCTGTAATGTAATGACAACGACAGTAATAAACATGAGGAGCAAAATGTTGGCGTGCTGTTAAACGTCCGTACATTTCGTCCATTCCTTGTCCTTTCATCTACATTTCACATTTTCCACCCACGCTCGAATTCTCACCAAAAAAAAAAAATAGTTGCCATTACTTATGCCCCAACCCTTGTATTTATTTATTTATTTTTTTGTAAGTTTATATATTTATTTATTTACTTAGGAGTATTTACTTGCTTACCTATTCACTTCTATATTTATTCATTCATTTAGTACTTTGCTTAACCAAAGCTTTTATCCGACATGCGCACGATTGCGAGTACAGTCCCTACCAAAAGTTTAAGGACATCCCTACATAGGTGATGTTTTACTCCTGTTCTTATACAGTGGAAGCTCTTAAGTTCGACATCCTATTGTGCCCTATACGGGCACTAAGATATGGGTTTTCCATTGAATGGAAATTGGTCCTGTGTCTTGTAGTGATACTTTTGTTAAAGGAAAACAGAATATTTATTGATTAGGACATCCATATTGATCACTGATTTTAAATTAATGAACTCTCCTTTTTCTATTTGAGAATTGTGTTGTTTTTGAGACGGAACTGTCGAAACCCACTGTGGTACTAGAAGCGCATACACAAGTCTCGGGGCGGGCAGGAAATGCAAGTACGGTACTGTATTCGTTGATGGATAACCAATCAGAATTTGTATTCATTTCACCTGCCACACCTACTGACCTTATTGGACTGAACTTTCAATTCTGTTCAGTCGAACTTAGGAGAGTCCACTGTACTTATGTGACACCTCCTGATGCCTGTGAAAAGTGAAGTTTTTACTGCAAACCCAATCTATCTTTCGAACTTTGGATTATATAACAGTGTCTCTGTTATGAAACGTAATGAAACATTACTTATTTTGTAGGACAATTTAATGACTCCAGAATGGATTGACTTGGGACAGTGAATTTTGGAATAGAGTTAGATATATCGAAAGAAATCTTGTGCAATTATGTTTTTTGATTAAAAAATTGTGACATTTCGTGGAGACATTGTAATCCAGATTATTTTTTTTTATCTTTACGAAAAATTGTCATTTTTTTTTAATTCTCTTGACCTTGAAATTCGCGGCAAATGAATTTTGGTCCGCCACACCATTTACATCATAATATTGGGAGTTGGTAACATTGGTCAATCAGCTTATTCCCTCCATATTTAGTAATCAGCTGTGGAGTTTGCTACAAGTATGGAAAGGTTAATTTCTTCCCTGAAAAAAAAAAAAAAGAAAATAACGCCGAAATTCAGTGAGTGTGGATGTGACATCGCTGATTATTTGAATGTGGAAGAATGACTAAATAATATCTAACTCTATTCCAAAATTCATTGATTTAGGTCAACCCATTCTGGGGTGATTTATCTTTTCCTACAAAATATGTAATTTTAAATAATTTTCATAACAAACAAATTGTTATATAACCCACAGATTGGAATATAGACAGATTGGGTTCGCAGTAAAAAAAAAAAACTTCACTTTTCACAGGCATTTGGTCCCTGTATAAACATCAGCGGGTTTCACCTAAGTATAAGGACAGGAGTGAAACATCACTTATGGAGGGATGTCCTTAAACTTTTGATAGAGACTGTAGATGGAGATTTGTCTAATTGTACATTAGACACCTCACAAATGCTGACTTCCTTGATCATGAGGAGAATAAGAACTCCTATGAAGTACGTAGTAACTTCCGTAAGAAGCGAGAAAGCAAAATGCTTATAAAATGTATTATTATTATTATTATTATTGTTGTTATTATTATTATTATTATTATTATTATTATTATTATTTTCTTCAGAATTTTACCTACACTCTTCACAATTTTCCTTGCATTATTATCCCTGTTTCTAAAAATAGAGCATCTCCTGTGATTGCGTGACGTAGAAACCGGGGTCCGTCACAATATATGTCCTCGCGATTTGTCCAAAGATTGGACGATGGCAGTGGAAGTAGTTTCTTGGCATCTCATAAGTCTGTATAATTAGCATTGGGTAAAATGGATAAAAGAATTTATACATAAATATTAAATCTTGAACTTCTGAAAGTAATTGGAATCCCTAATTTATCGACATATTGTATTTGCAGAGTGCACTCTATTGTTACGATGTAAAACTTATATAAAGAAATTTATGGAGGAATATTCTATTAAAGTACGGGAACTCTCTTTTCTGCTTCCAGTCCCCCTTTAAGAATTCTTTCGTAACGTCAGTATTTTCACCCTTATATCGATTGAGTCTTCTGAAATATAGCTCGGCTGTTTAATGACGCATGGCTTTGGTGAGGGATTTTTCCCACACGAGAGTGAACGCGTGTAATATGTAAATGGTACTCTTCGGTGTATGAGAGTGAGTCATATATCATTCCCCGGATAATTAAACAATGATGTGTGCAATTCTTATAATTTCAAAGATATATTGAAAGAAACGTGAATAGCATAAGATGATGTACTGCTTTCGAAAATGTGAACTGCCTCTGTCAAAGACGCATAGAATTAAGAGACTCAGTCACCGTAGTCACAGTGGCCTATCGGCTAAGGCGCTAACCTGTCGATCCAAAGTTGCGCTCGGGCGCGGATTCGATTCCCGCTTGGGCTATTACCTGTTGGGTTATTTCCGAGGTTTTCTCCAACGGTAGGGCGATTGGCAAGAAGCATATAGAAGTACTAATATTGTTTAAAAATGGCTTGTTTTCAACTTCCTTTCTTTAAATATATCTAAATCAACCTTAGTTCCTTTTTCGTTAACAACTGCCAGTGTTCATAATTTAAACATTAGCGTTGAATATAGACTAAATACACAGTGAAAATTGTTTAGATCCCACCATTGAAAGAAGCCACATATGTGAAATATCTGGGTATCTTTATTGATCAAAATTTAAAATGACCTCATCACATTACTTATCTTTGCAAGAGGCTTCGTAAAACAATTTATAAATTCGTTAATCTTCGATGCTACTTATCCATTATAGTTCTACGAAATGTTTATTTGGCCATTTTTCAGTCTATCATTCAAAATATTATTTTTTTGGGGTGGAAGTACATACATTAATCTTAGTTTGTTAAATTTACTACAAAAACGAATAATTAAAATTTGTTTGAAAAAACGTTTAGATTATTCAACTAAATTAATTTATTCTGAATTTAATGTACCGGTATTTAATATTGAACAAATTTATAAAATATACTCCGTAAAAATTGTATCATAAAAATCGTAATAACCATGACACAAGACGAAATTATAATGAAGCATTAGTAGAACCTAAATGTTTCACATCTGCTGGTCTAAACCATAGCATTAATTTTGGCCGTCGGTTATATAATTCTTTAACTAAATTACACCCAGAACTTCTAACATGTAACCCACTAACGTATAACAAGAAAATGATAAACGTGTTAATGACTTTGATTTGATTAAATAAATTTATAACCTATGTGTAAGAATTAATCAGCCTATATTATATTTGTATTCTGTAACTTTGGAATATTTATTTTTCATAAATTGTCCTACTTTATTGACGTACGATATTATTCTTCTCTATGTTAATATTATATTATATAATTTCACTGTAACTGTAATTTTAATTTTAGTTCCTATTTTATTTTGTATATTCTCTTATATTAATAATATATCTGAACTGCAACCGAACATGAGCACAGCTCATTCGGTCCTCAAATTCTGTTAATATTACTATATCCTCTTTTTATATTGACTGTATTATTTTATTTCTATTTCTATTGTTGTAATTATATTCTGTATGGCGAATCCTCGGCCTCATCTCGCTATCTTCAATACAAACGACGATAAATATCCTAGTAGTTGATACAGCGTCATTAAATAAAGAACTAAAAAGAAACTAGAGAGACCAAATCAAAAATAAAAAAAACCGAATGATTTATCTTACATGTAAAAAGAAAATTAGTATAACCAGAAACATCTCAGGAACATCTTGGATTTTGATCATTTATTCAGCTAGTGAAATGTAAGTCGACGAATCACACTGGCACGGAACTTATGTTGATGCCTCACATTCATCATCATCATCGTCATAGTAGGCCGTTATGGTTAGTTCCGTCCGTATACAGGGTTGTTTCCGATCTCTGATAACACATTTGAATGATATCATATGTGTCAGGAGTCACACGACAGCTGAACTGTGGCGCGAGGTGACAGACCATAACGAGTGATCTCATAGTCAGAGTGCACGGCGACACACAATAGAAATTCCCAAGAAAATCGAGCCTTTTTGAGAGGGGTACATTACGACCCTTTCCAATGCCAAGTACAGTTAAGTGAAAATAAAAGAAGCCCGCAATAAACGAGGTTTCGTTCTTTCCAAGAAAGGCATCTTCTGTGTACTTAATAAGATTGGTAAAGCTCGAATGGAATTAATTTGTATTATCTCGTGGGGTGCGGCGACTTGCAACGGAGTGTGAATTTTCTTGCTCTTTCCACTCTGGAATTAATCCCATCCGAGCTTTGCCAGTCTTATTAGGTACGCACAAGATGCCTTTCTTGGAAATAACGAAACCACATGTTTTACACGTAACTGTACTTGACATCGGAAAGAGTTGTTATGTACCCCTCCCAAAAAGGCTCGATTTCCTTCGGCATTGCTACTGTGATACACCGTGCACTCTGATTATGAAATCACTCACTACTAGTCTGTCACCTCTCGCCGCAATTCAGCTGTCGGTGTGATTCCTAACGCACATGATATCATTCAAATTCGTTATCAGAGATCGAAAACAACCCTGTAGAAAGCATTTACAATTCATCTTCCCACCTATTTCTTTGGCGTCCAACATACTTTTGACCTCTAGAAATGTAGTTCATGATTTTTTGGGCCAGCCTTCGAATGTAATATTCGTAAGAGGTGTTCTTGTCACTTATTCTTATTGTCATATTTCCTGATATCTTCATTTTTTTACATCACAATCATTCTTCCGCGGAAAAAAAATACAGTGACATCAAAAACTTTTTCCTTACATTTTTATTGTACCTTTTTTGACTATACCGTGCAGGCTTTGCTTAATCGTAAGTTTTGGTTGCCATGGTAATATTTTACACAGCATAGGTACAGAAAAATCAGGGCATAGTTAAAAATGCAAGGAAAAAGTTTTGATGTCAGTCTGTATTCTTAATCATAGAGGAAGAGACTGAGTACATAGTTGTCTATTCCTGGTAATGCTGTACCCAGTATAATATATACAGTCACGAAGTGTGAGGTGATGAGGGTACTAGGAACAATATACTGTGCCGGTACTATTTCGCATTTTCTGTGATTAGGCGATATGAGCGATCCTAGTAGTTAGCAACTATCTATGGATGCATATTCCCTAGATATTGAGCTTCGTAACAGTATATTATCGCCGCGCTCTCATGGTTAACATTCGGCAGGTCTTTGAAATTTAATTGTATTATTGTTTTCAATTTCTTATGTCGCCGCTCCAATCACTCGCCTCAATTTCAATATTGCAACCAATAAGCTGCTTCAATTATTAAATGACACCTACTTGTCTAATGCACGTGGACTAAAACCGAGGTTGCAATGTCTTATGCTGAGGACGAACATTAAGGTATGTGATTAAATTGTTATTAAAGAGTTATTATTAAGAGTTAAGAATGTCAACATAACAAACTAGTGCTTATTCTTATTGAGGAAGTAGACGTGACAACGTGACGCTTAGAGTGAAACCTACAGAGCAACAATCGGTGGGCAAAATTATGCTTTAAAAGCACACCGTACGTTATTGTATTATGCCGACATGTTAAGCATGAGGGCGCGGCGATAATACTAGACTGTGGCTGTGCTATAGTAGGCAGTCTCATTGAAGGCCTATCAAGATTACATTAACGGAGAGAATACAAATTAACTCGGATTAACGATACCTATAGGGGTTTCTACTGGTCGACATTGCGAGTAAGTACAGCGTTATGATTCAATAAAGCTTTCCGCCGTAAATTTCCCTTAGTGACCTTGATATTTCATTAAATTCTGTACCTACCATTATCTGTGCATTTCGAACTGGCTGATCAAGGTCACGTATAAAAGTACAAACCACGCACGAGTCACTGAACTTGACTGAAGTACTAGTAATTCAGGCTGTCCCAGATGATTTTAGGTGAGGAGAATGGTCCAGGATTGGACGTGGCAAATGCAGTCCATTGCTTGACCTTGAGCCGCCAGTTCGAAGTATAGATAATAGTATAGTGCCAAACATGAACTGTGAAGGAAAATTAAACAATAACGTACAAGTGTTGCAGAGAGTAGGCCTAATGGAAAGAATGAATCTAAAAATCCTACTCACCCGCAGAATTAGCGGAAAAGTCTTGGGAAGGAAACAATAGTGAGAAGAAGCGGGGAGGGCGACCATTTTAGGTAATACCTATACGCCATGGCTAAAAGAATTTGAAAATAGGGAACAGAGAACTTGGCTCCTCAGACTTCTTCCAGTAGATAGGAGAAGAATAACAGTACTCACAAGCAAATGAGAACGAAGGAAAAACGATGATAATGATAATAATAATAATAATAATAATAATAATAATAATAATAATAATAATAATAATAATAATAATAATAATTCTTCATTTATACTGGCAGAGTTAAGGTCATAGGGCCTTCTCTTACACTCTACCAGGTCACAAAGTATACAAGCAGTTAAAATTTAACAAAAAGTTAAAGAACAGAATACTAACATATTACAAAAAAAATAATAATAATAGCATAATAAATTCGACACTAAACAACATGAAAATAATACCATAATAGAAAAAAGAAAGTAAAATACATTGGAATATAGTAAAAGCAACTCATTTAGTACAAATGGTTAATATGGAAAACGTAAGGTAGAATATAACAAAATGGAATGTAATAAAATAATAATAAAAAAGAAAAGAAATACGAATATTAAATAAAATTCACAATAAAATGGCTATGCTAATAAATTCATCGGCTGATAAGGAGAACAAAAAGGGGAAAGGAAGGAAAGAAATATAATATATAGCCTATATTTTTACAAAACTATCTCAGAGAAAAGGGCTTATAACTGAAAGGAATCTGAATTGAAAAAGTGCAATTTTAATTTATTTTTGAAACTAGACAATGTCCTACACTCTCTGACATGTTGTGGTAGAGTTCCAGAGATGAGCTGCAGAGACCGTGAAAGATGAAGAGTAGAAGGGTGTTCTGTGTTTAGGAATGGAGAGTGTGATATGGTGTTGTGAGCGAGTATCTATTTCGTGATATGAGGACAAATGTTGAAAACGAGAAGCTAAGTAGCTAGGGTTAGAGGTTTGAAGAATATTGAAGAGTAAAGTGAGAGAGTGAATAGTTCTTCGCTCTTTGAGACCGGCCCAGGACAGCATATTTAGTGAAGGTGAGATAAGGTCAGATCTACGGACGTTGCAAATAAACCGAACACATGCATTATGAACACTTATGATAGCATGGAGGAAAATAGATTAATACATTATCAGTTTCACGTGGAACATCTGTGTGTATATGAAGCGCAAGCCATTTTAAAATAACTAATGTCAAATTAGGCATACTTTAAAATTGCATCATATTATTGCTACCCTCAATTCCGAAAACAAAATATATATATTTAGAAACAGTTGGCTACTAGATGTTTTGTTAAGCTTCATAAATCTGGGATGGAAAACTTTTACTCGTCTTAAATTTAAGATATGGGTTCACAATAATTTTACTTATCCTGCAATGAAACCATGTTTGAGAGACTTATTGCTTTCTAAAATTCCATCGCTCTCGACTAATTTCGAATTTGTGAATTTCGGTCGATTAACAAAGAGAATAACGATCAGATCATAAATAATAACGGAAGTTCAAGCAGAAGAAACTAAAAGATTCTAGATAACTGTTGCTAGATTCCGTACACAAATGAATACAAAGCGATATATGTGAGAAGAGTAATAGGCCTATTTTATTACTGACCAATCGAATGAACTATTTGTTACAAGCCGCCACTCACTTTATTATGGAATATCGTCGTAATTAGCATAAATTTATTTAAAATGGAGATTTTTCGTTTACTTCCCATCTAATTTGGCTCAAATTTCACTCATGGCTTACCTTAACAAGGAATACAATACTGCTTCAGCACGTTACATGTTACAATTTACAGTACACTCTTACCTATTAAAGGAGGTGTTCCACTTCTCGGCAATGGTCAGTTTGTAAACAAAAGCACATCGCGGACCGCTTCTTGTGTGCAACGAGTAAAGCATATGATGTTTACAACGAATGACGTCAGTGACGGCTTGTAACCAATATTCGCAATTATCTCTCAATCGGATCGTTTGCGAACCCATGTTTACTGGAACTTTTTTGCTTCTATTACAAACATCCACCGTTTCAGTTTTCGCTATTAATTTTGATACACCCTATATACCTGTATGAGTCAATATCATATCATTATCAATTATTTTACTGGTTCCAACCCCAATGATGCCTTTTATCAGTTTGGGCATAACCCATTACTAGTGGTTTGTAATGTTATTGATTTTATATCGGTATATTTGCTGGATTATTATGAACACCACTAACCTACCAGTTACAATATCTTTCTCTCCCCCGAAACCACAACCACGGCGGTTGAACTACTGTGACCAACATGATATGAGTTTGTTTTAGGGGAGTGTCATTGTATTATTCAACGTTACAGAGTCCATCTGTTGTCCCTGAACTATCTGGAAAGCTCTCCGCACCAATATAACTGAGTTTCCATATTAGTCAAATTTGCGGTCAACCAAGAAACAATTGAAACATATATTCTCTAAGCATTTCAATTGTGCACCTTTACACTCGTAGTATACAGCTCTGAGTTTTACGAGATCCAAAATGTACCCTAGACTCATGCGTATTGTATTTTATGTTTGTAGTTACCAACAAACAAGTTTTAATAGACCATTATAAAATTATTACTGGCCACATGACTGTCAGTTTTGTTAAAAAAAAATGTATTACATCGTCGGTTTACAAGCAAAACACATTAAGTCAAAAATATTACTTCTGAGAAAAAGGCGTATATAATGTATATTCATTCAATATTCTGTCCAAGGCCAGGTCTTTCACTCCAAACCTAGCATTCTCCAATCCTTCCTATTTTCTGCCTTCCTCTTTGTCTCCTCATATGATCCATATAAAATTTTGAGGATTCAGTTTTGTTGGAACAAAAACGCCTTTCTTTCAAAAGTAATATGTTTAACTTAATTCGTTTTGCTTGTAAACCGACGATATACAGATTGGAAATAATATAAATGTGCAGATTTTTTAATAGCTCATTCCATGGATGAAGTACAAAAATATTCTAATACGGTATTAATTCCAAATGAGTAATTTTCAGAAAAATGTAATTTTCTCCTAAATGTTAATACTATTTTGTTCGATAAGTAGTATTCGTACGAGTCTGATTTTTACTCTTATCATTAAAGACATTGATAAGGAATTATCCAAATCTGGCTTTCAGGTAATAGCTCCCTGTGAAGAAAACTTGAATTTTTTCGAGGGAGAAATTGTTTCGGAGCCGGGTATCGATCCCGGGTCCCTTCGCTTAGTGCACGAATGCTCCAGCTACTGAGCTACCCAGTAACCATACACGACACGAACAATGTGTGACTTAAATTGTGACTTTCTGTTAACGTACCTACACTAACGAATATATTATGCAAGGAATTGTTCATCCCTTTGCAGGTTTTCAATGAACTGGACGGTTTCTTGCTAATTAAATGAAATTTAACACGTATCGTTATTTCCTGCAGTTAGGAAGTCTAGCAACCCTACTGCAGTGGTTAAGGGACGGAATGCTGCTATTCAGACCTGAGCTCAGCTCAGTTCATGTGTGTATTGATAAGAGAACCGGAGATGCGTTCTTGCCAAACTACACAGACTTCCAGCCTAATTTTCTAATTAACCATGCCCTTAATTACAAAGCACATGATAGGTTTTCATTTATTTTAAATTATTTTATTGATACTTTCAATCTGCAAAGCTATATAACTTCCACCCTGTGTATGTTTTACAGGGTGTATCAAAACATGTGGGAAAGCTCTAGGAACTGATAGAGGAACTGAAAATAAGAAAAAAAAAAATCATATAAACATATGGTCAATTTCGCATAGTTCTTTTTTACTTATAGGGCTAGTCATTGTTTGTGGTGTACATAGTGTCTGTGATGATAAACAAGCCACGTGTAATTTTCTTCTGTATTCAAGTCGTTGTTAATTTGTTTTGTACTCAAAGCTACTTAATGAAAGTTGCCATAACAAAATAAACACAAGGCATATGCTAAAATTTCGATTGATATAATTGTCAAAATTTCTTATTTTGAGTGTAATAATTACTTACAATACAACTAGTGGTCAAACTGGAGAACTCTAATCAGGAAATAGTAGAAATGAACCTGGTGTATGGATGAGCTAATTGCAATGCAATAGAAGGAAGACGTTTGTATGCTGAACAATTTTCTAACAGACAACAAGAGTTTCAAAGAATATATGACTGTCTCGTGGAAACAGACTCTTATACAAAATGTGCTTGAGATGGTGAAAGACCAAGGAGCACCTGAACACCGAACTCAGAAGAACGAATTCTCAATTATATTGAGGATAACAGCGCGAGCATTACCAGAGACATAGCAGAAATCGATAATGTGAGTCATATGACAGTGTGGAGAATTCTACGACAATAAATCTTTTATCCATCTCTCCTTTAAAGTGTCCAAGATCTTAGTGAGGCTGAATTTCCACCCAGAGCACCATTTTGTACCTTTTACAACAAACTTGTGTTCAGGATCAACACTTTCTCTTCACCGATGAAACGAAGTTTACCAGAAATGGAGTGCAAAACTTTCATAATATTCATGTATGTGCTGACGAAATTCCAAAGCAGTTTTGAAAACAATACACCAAACAACAGTTCAGCATTAGCCTAATGTCTGGGCTGGAATAATTGGCAACACATTAATCTGTCCTTTCATTTTACCTGGAACATTAATAGCAGGATCATACTGTGACTTTTTTACAAACGACTAAAACGTTTTTTTTTTTTTTTTTTTTTTTTTTTTTAAGGAGTTCTACTGAACTTAATTCTGCGCATGTGGTTCATGCATAATGGGGCAAGCCTCATTTTATTCTTGCTGCTAGAGCAGTTTTAAATCAGCGATTCCCTAATAAATGGATATATTATAAGGGACCGACATTCTGGCTTGGTCGTTCTCCCAACCTTAAGGTATATGTACACCTTTACATACAAAAAATTTTGTTTTGTATAATTTTGCTCTGTAAAATTTTTATACAATTAAGAATGGTACCAGAAAGAGAATGAAGTGAACAGATCCCTTCAAATTATGTCTAAATTGTTTTTAAAAACTATTTTCTTTATAATTTTGATATGCAACTTGAAATATGATAGCTCATGCAGTTTTCAAGATAGAGCCACAGTTTTTTCACTGTTTTATAGCTAAAACTATTCTTTAGTGCCTGACATAGAGCTATTTTTTATTTTTATTTACATTAATTAAATATTACCATATATGTAACTTACAATAATATTTTATGTTGCATAAATCGTGTAAGAAAATCCATAGATAATTA
Organism: Periplaneta americana; assembly: GCF_040183065.1. Lineage (NCBI taxonomy): Eukaryota > Metazoa > Arthropoda > Insecta > Blattodea > Blattidae > Periplaneta > Periplaneta americana. The sequence goes on along the minus strand of NC_091121.1, from coordinate 136,325,932 downwards.
TTAATTATATTAATGTTATTTTACTCATTGTCAGGCACTGGGGGACATTTCAAGCTTCAAAATGACACCAATATCTTCTTGGTATCACCATATTTGGTTGAGATATCATGTTTGAAAGAATTAAATATTCTAAAATTACTATTTACAGGAAATGAGTCACAAACTTTCAGAGTCTAGAAGGCTCCATCATCATATGTCACCCCTTAAGCAGCTTCATGTCGGTCCAGTTTCAGCTTCTTTCTGCCTCTCAAATACCTCCTCCTTGTTTTAACTTCAGGTGTTGAATGTTTTTTTTTTTTGGCATTTTTGTCCCTATTTCCATTGATGCAACAAATCCTGCGATGGTGTTTGTCCCAGGGTTTATGCCCATCCTCCTCAGAATTGTAATTTCTACTTTTGGACTCTTATTAAAATGACATACAACATCATTGACACACAAATTTACAGTTTTATGACTAACAGTAAAAGATTATAAATTACTTCATTATGTAAAAAAAGTTTTTTCAATCTAATGATCATGCCCTGATATCTATGCATCTATTTCGGGACTAGAAAGAAGTTTATTTTACAAGCAATACTGGACGAGGGGATTGACTGCTACGAAGATCACTCCAAAAGTAATGCACTCCAAAAGTAAGTGACCGTGGCTGATGACGCAGCATTTTGGAAAATGGGACTTATCTGAAAAACCATAAGGCATAAATCGAAAATTCTTATATCAAATTAAAGAGGAGAAAATTCTCTATTAAAATAGTTATATTTTGAAAATTCTATTTTTTTTTCATCATTTTTTGCGTTTTGTGGGTGTACATATACCTTAATTCATTGGATTTCTACTTATGGAGTCATTTAAAGGTCATTGTGTATTCCAGTCCTATTCATAACATGAAAATTCTTCGCCAGCGACTTGGTGAAAGATGTCAGCAGATACGGCAGACGCTTGGAATATGGGAGAGAGTAAGGCAGTCGATGATGCGGCGCTCAGAAGTCTGTATTAGAGGTCATGGTGGCCATTTTGAGCACTTTCTTTAGAAGTTAGAAGTTTCTAGGCCTATATAAGAAAAAAGTATTGTCAGTTGTAAATTAAACTTCGTTATCTGAGATATTATGTACACCACAAATAGTGATTGTAGTTAAAAAACTAACAGAAATTGACCATATGTTTACATGAACTGTTTTGCTTGTTTTCAGGTCATCTATCACATTTCAAGAGCTTTTCCACAAGCTTTGATATATTCTTGATATCTTTGAAATATCACCGTTATAATATAAGGTCTATACTTTTACAGAAATTCGTAGAAAAATGGAATTGAGATCTACATTCTAGCTAACAGTATATTATTCTCTATGGTGTTCAGAATAGCTTATAACAGCACAAAATAAGTTTCCAGTAGTACAGCAGGTTACAGTGGTGCGATATTGTGAATGAGGAACAAATGTAAATGAAACAAAAATTACTTAAAATCAGAGTATTTGGATTACAAAAATCTTAGCGTCTTCTTCTTCTTCCTCTAAAATTAGGATTAAATCCTGTTACATTTCAATCGGTGCTATTGTGTTCGGAGCCAGATGACCAGCTTTCGTGCCAACGTTTCAATGGTCGTCCCTGAGGTCTAGGGGTGTCTCGTTTTGCTGTCATTGCGAGTTTCGGTAAACGATCATCCGGCATTCCCAATACGTGGACTCTCCATCCTTTTCTTCTTGCTTTGACCCATTTTACTATGTCCTGTACATCACAAATATTTCTAACTAGCCGTACCCGTGCGCTCCGCTGCACCCGTTAGAAATAAATATAAAGTAATTACATAATTAAAATAGGACATTTGATCCAGGGAACATTCGTGTTTGATAGAAGGATAAATCGTTTAATACTGTATGTTACTTAATTTAAATTGAAGCCAAACAATTAAAATGCGATCATTTTGGTCCAGAGACACTCATTTGGTGCAATGACAATTCCTTTAACATGTTTCTTAATTTTTATTACATGCAACCATAGCTTAATAAAGATTGACATCATTTAGATTTAATGTGTATATTTTATTTTACTTGTTATAGGTTTCCATTGACTTATGGTAATAACTTAATTTTAACCCTTGTTTTCTACGAATTCAGTAAATGGCGCTTGGGCCACTATGGTCCTGAACACTTCAAATAACTTAAATAACTTATATTATATTATATTATATTATATTATATTATATTATATTATATTATATTATAGTATATTATATTATATTATATTATGTTATATTATATTATGTCATATTATATTATATCAGAAGTTACTGTAATAACATTATAGCATTATGTCCATCTAGAGAAACTAGACTTTCCAATGGTGAAATAATAATTAATTATACAAATTGGTTAATTAAGCTTCCGATATTACTTCATACAAACACAGAAACATTCTCTGTAGGCTATCTTTCATAGCTTTCGATTGTTGCTGTCCAAGACCCCTTATAGACGAAGTCATTTGTTTTTCAATTCATTACACGGCCTTAGATGACAGTTATTTTAATTTTAAAACTCATTTATCTCATTAAATATCAGTCCTATCAAAATTTTTTAAAGAATAAATCTTATCGCAAATTATTTTTGAAGAAATTTTTGTTATGTAACATTTTTCACAAAAATCAATAATAAGCGAGATATTTCGATTTATTTAATTCAGGCCCCCTTGTAACCCCCCTTTAAATAATGTATTTTGGATGCCATATAGCCTAAAATCTAAGTTACAACGAACTTAATTTATATTCCAATTTTCATCCAAATCCGTTCAGCCATTATCGCGTAAAAAGGTAACAAACATACAGACAGACAGACAAACAGACAGACATACAAACAAAAATTTCAAAAAAGCGATTTTCGGTTTCAGTGTGGTTAATTATATATGTTAGGACCAATTGTTCTTGGAAAATCGAAAATTACCAGAAACATTTCGGCTACAGAGTAATTATTAGTATAGATTTCCTCATTTGTTTTCCTGTCTTATAAACTGTGGTTTGTGATACGGTACTTCTAAAAGTTCTCGTTTCTATAGTTGTCAACATTTGCTCAGTCTTTTTCGTTTCAGCTCTCGTTTCAGTAGCATAACTAAGAATGGGCCTAACACATGTTTTATAGATCCTAGTTTTACTTTCAACGTTCAACGTTCCTCCAAATGACGTCCTTTAAACAACCTGCCATAATTGATGTCTTAATTGTCTGTTCTCTGACTGCTATTAAATTTTTATTACTTGTAATTTTTGATGCCAAGTAGTTGAATGACATAACTTGTTCTATACTTTTATTATATACTGTCAGTTTGCATCGTAATTGTTGTTTCGAAATTGAGCTGTTATTTGGAACCTGTATAGTAATTTCTGGAGATTATCTTCGTTTTCAGCAAGTAAAACCACATCTGCGTAACATATTATATTAATATCCATATTTCTCAATCTATAACCTCACTCGCAATCTTGGCGTAACTTTCATAATTAAAAATAATGTAAAATCCCTGCCATGGAATATTACAATGCACACTCATCCGTTCGTGGTGCAAAATACATTGGTAAATATTTTTGATGATGACGACTCATAATCCTCGCATTTGTGGAAGCACATACAATCATAGAAATCTGATAATTACTGGAGCATATACTTAATTTTTACGTCAATATCACTATTCCGTTTCCCATACACCTCAGAAATGGCGCTATAAATAGGCCTATGAATATTATAAAATTTCTTACCTTCATTATCTTCTATAATGCGCCTGAAATTAAATTTTAAATTAGTTATTATGATTGCTGCGTCGATTTTGTCAACTGTTTCGAGTATTCTCTCAGGCCGACCTGCTAGGTTTCGATCGTTCAGTACTGTCTGCGCTATTTTCGGATGCGCTATAATTTCAAAACTGGCATAAAAATAATCATTATTGAATTACTAATTTAAGAGCTTCGTTAATGAGAAGGAAAACCGTAAATATTCTTTCGGATCAGAAATAATTCACATAATTTCCAATGAATTGTGTCACCTTTTGACCTCGTTCGAAGGCTGACCTCGAGTATTATACATTTATACATTTATTTTTAGACGACATATAAGAGCAGCTATAAAATATAGCAAACTAAAATTCTTTATAAGAATGGAGTAACAAACAAACGTGGTTTGATTTATGGAAGTCTGACATGTAGCAGCAGTTTGGCATACAAACACTTATACAAATTATACACATACATAATGCATCCGTCATGCTTCGCTCCAGATGCGGGGCACTACTTTAAAGGGGAATTGAAAGTGAAAGTCTTTCGGGGAAAACCGTTCTAAAGATCCGCGATTCAGAGAAACTGAAATTCTGCGTTTATGGAGACGCTACAGAAATAATAATAATAATAATAATAATAATAATAATAATAATAATAATAATGTAATTTTAATAAATTATTACATTAGTATAATCATTAAAAACTATAAGAGGATAACAAATTCCTTTGCTTCTTATGATATGAATATTCTGTAATAGCAAAATGAAATAATAATAATAATAATAATAATAATAATAATAATAATAATACTAATAATAATAATAATAATAATAATAATAATAACAGTTACTTACAAATGACTTTTAAGGAACACAAAGGTTCATTGCCGCCCTCAAATTTGCCCACCATCGGTCACTATCCTGTGCAAGATTAATCCAGTCTCTATCATCATATCCCATCTCATTCAGATCCATTTTAATATTATCCTCCCATCTACGTCTCGGCCTCCCCAAAAGTTCTTTTTTCCCTCCAGTCTCCCAACTAACACTCTATATGCATTTCTGAAGTTGCCCACACGTCCTACATGCTCTCAAACGTCTGGATTTAATGTTCCTAATTATATCAGGTGAAGAATACAATGCCTGCAGTTCTGTGTTGTGTAACTTTCTCCATTCTCCTAAGAATCTTATTTTCAAACACCCTTAATCTCTGTTCCTCTCTCAAAGTGAGAGTCCAAGTTTCACAACCATACAAAACAACCGGTAATATAATTGTTTTATAAATTCTATCTTTCAGATATTTTGACAACAGACTAGATGACAAAAGCTTCTCAATCGAATAATAATACGCATTTCCTATATTTATTCTGCGTTTACTGTAATTTCCTCCCGAGTGTCATTTATATTTCTTACTGTTGCTCCAAGATATTTGAAATTTTCAACCTCTTCGAAGGATAAATCTCCAATCTACAATACATGGAATAATAATAATAATAATAATAATAATAATAATAATAATAATAATAATGAGAACTTCATATATCCCATAAAAGATGACAATTTCATTTTCATTCTGAGGGCAGAATATGCTATAATGGAAACAAAGTGTAGTAGAAGTAGTGTTAACATATATTAAATAGGAGTATAATTAATAAGAAATAATTTGATACACGACCTGAGAGGAGTTGTATTCTAGCGGAAGCCTTTCAAATTTCCATGCACTGATGCTTTCTTTCGAGGGAATGTGTTAGTTTGCAGTAAGAAGTTGAACTGTTGAAACGTTTATCATTATTGTGTTTTCTAGGAAAGTGAAAATTTTGGCGGTAAGTTTGTTTCTTGAATGTACATTTTTGCTCCTCAAAGTTAGAAATATTACTGATAGGGGCCTTTATAAGTTTAAGGAGAAATAATCTACGTTTATAGCAATTTATTTTTAATTGATTTCGTTTTTAAATTATATGTTTTGAGATTACGACTTACATCAGTTGTCACAAATATGAATTACTAGTATTATTAGTATTCCATCTTTATTTCTGTTTCGTTACTAGTGTTGACACATATAGCAGGAGGGAAAATCTCACCTTCCAACAAACTTAGAAAACACTGAATTGCAAAGGCAATGCAAGGAGCAATAAAACAAATTCGAGAAAAGGCGTGAGAGACGTTTCATTTGGATTCAATATTACGGTTGAGAAAACACTATTAATGAAGATGCTGAATGCTTGTTCTGTGCATTTTGTTAATCTTCCAACTCGTTAATAGTATTCCATATTTTTACATCCATTTTAATGAAGGAAATATGTTAGATTTTGAGGAAATTATTTTTTTCAAACACTTTATAACATCTTACGAACTTCTAAGTCCGGTGTACCATTCACAGGGACATTCAGCAATAAACAGGACGATACTTTACGTTCAGTATTCAAAACATGCAGGTTCCAAAACGAAAAAACAAAATACTAGTTCATATTTGTAACACTTCATCTAATAATAATACTAATATTAAACATAATAAAACGAATAATAAAGTCTTCAGCTATGACTCGAACCTCGTACACATAGATTACATTTTTATAGAGAAAATTTAAAAGGAACATATTCTGCGGACCTTTGGATAAAGAACAAAGGAAAAGTCTATTGAAGTGCTTTGTGTGGAGTGTGGGATTATGTGGAGCGGAAACATGGGCATTACGACGAAGTGAAGAGAAGCGAATTGAAGCATTTGAAATGTGAATATGAAGAAGGATGGAATGTGTGAAGTGGACAGACAGAATAAGAAATGAAACTGTATTAGAAAGAGTGGGTGAAGAAAGAATGATGCTGAAACTGATCAAGTAGAGGAAAAGGAATTGGTTGGGTCACTGGCTGAGAAGAAACTGCCTACTGAAGGATGCACTGGAAGAAATGGTAAATGAGAGAGGAGTTCGGGATAGAAGAAGATATCAGATGTTAGACGACATTAAGAAATACGGATCATGTGACGAGACAAAAAGGAATGTAGAAAATAGGAAAAATTGGAGAATGCTGGGTTTGCAGTGAAGGACTTGCCTTTGGGCAGAACACTGAATGAATGAATGAATGAATGAATGAATGAATGAATGAATGAATGAATGAATGAATGAATGAATGAATGAATGTGTCATTCTGACCATAGGACTGGGAAGTTCAGTCACTTGTCGTTGGCTAAAAATCATCATAAGACTGAGGGTGCAACCAGCCAAGTTGTTCAAGTGGTTTGGCGATTATTACACCAAGAACGAAGTTTATGGCTTTTTACAGATACTGCGTTTGTGCAACACAAATAAATTCAGTAAGATTGTTTTCCCAAACATTATCACATCTGTTAACAAGTAAACATACCGAGGCGGGGCAGATAAAAACATTATTTCTTTTTTCTTCCACCACGTCAATAACATCAAAAGAAGTGTTTATACAAATTTAGGCCACTCGACCGCAATTACGACAGCCGTAAAAATTAAGTTCGCCGGGGGGGTTAATGGAAAGAAAACACAATTTCGGAAAACTTTATTGGAATAGATAAAGAAATTGTTGAGCAATTTTTCAAAATATTTCCCACCGGAATTAAGCCATTGGTTACATCGTGGGATCGACAGAGAGGTGTCAAACGCTGGTTCCAATCCCAGGCGGCTGACTTCTACGACACAAGCATACAAAAATTGATCCTATGTTATGATAAATATCTCAATTCCAGGGGGATATGTTGGAAAATAGCGCAACAATTGCTATATCTGTTTCAATAAATCTTTCCATGCAATTGTGCTTTTTTCTGTAAACGGCCCCAGCGAAAATCACTTTCTGCACAGCCTCGTAATTGCGGTCGAGTGGCCAAAATTTGTATAAGCACTTCTTTTGACATTATTAACATGATGGAAGAAAAGAAAATTAATTTTTTATCTGCCCCCATCATAATGTTTGCTTGTAAGCTTCTATTCGTTGTAATTTATTGATTCTTCCTGTAGTTAAATATCGATTTTGTCACGCGTACAGTTACTTTTGTTTAACTAATATTATTTATACTATGAAATTTAGTTTATTAAGTTTATTATGTTCACTTAAAGTTCATCTGGGCTGTAGTGATTATGTTTATGTCGATATTTTTCCATGTTACAACTCTTATAAGAAATACTACTTTTTCTGTTTGCTACATAAATTTTGTCACTATTGTTATCTCTTTTCTTTATCGCTCTTCACCAATCATCACTTCACCAAAATATGTGGATACCTTCGGTATTTCCGTGACATTTATTCACTTCGTACTTCCATATTTCCTCATAACACTGAAGTATATCAGGCTGGTTTAATTCTTACATTTATCCGTGTATCATGATTAAGTTCGATTTACAGAGATGTTGTTCCTCTAATTTTCAGAATATCCTAAACATAAACATATTGTATTGTTAATATTGTTATCCAGAATCCAGAATTAGCCTAATATTCCCACTTGAATTTCCTTGCATAGTGTTTTTATTTCCTCTTTGCTAGTTTTACGGTTTCTGTGGGTAAAATTACAATCAAGTGAGATAATTCTTCTTCGGAGAGGTGTAACCATGACATGAAAATAACAGATCTTTCTTCAGAGAGAGGAAATAAAACTGAAGTATATTAATTAGATAAAGAATAAAATTTGTCTGCTTTTGTTCCCTTGTATGAATTTTTGTAGCGTTGCTAATAATAAAGAAACAAAACATTTAAATATTTCTGGAGATTAATGTCTACATTTATTTTTATCCCTAAATGAATAAGGGTATAAGAAATTACTTATTTACAAATAGGTTTTAAGGGACCCGCAGGTTCATTGCCGCCCTCACATAAGCCCGCCATCGGTCCCTATCCTGAGCAAGGTTAATCCAGTCTCTACCATCATATCCCATTTTCTTCAAATTCATTTTAATATTATCCTCTCATCTACGTCTCGGCCTCCCCAAAGGGTTTTTCCCTCCGGCCTCCCAACTAACACTCTATATGTATTTCTGGATTCGCCCATACGTGCTACATGCCTGTGAATCTCAAACGTCTGGATTTAATGTTCCTAATTATGTCAGGGGAAGAATACAATGCGTGCAGTTCTGCGTTGTGTAACTTTCTCCATTCTCCTGTAACCTCTTCCCTCTTAGCCACAAATATTTTCCTGAGAAATTTATTCTCAATCATCCTTAATCTCTGTTCCTCTCTCAAAGTGAGAGTCCAAGTTTCACAACCATACAGAACAACCGGTAATATAACTGTTTAATAAATTCTAACTTTAAGATTTTTTGACGGCAGACTAGATGACAAAAGCTTCTCAACCGAATAATAACAGGCATTTCCCGTATTTAATATAAGAAACAAATTTAAAATTAACAAAATGTAATAACTTGGATGAATGAACTTCAAAACGTAATAAGACAAATATTATCGAAAAGAGAATATATAATAATTATTACCAACAAGTTAAACTATGGTTCCTAATAAAAGTAGGCTAATGCGATTAGTAATACAATAATGTAATGGATCAAATTTTCTACAAAATTGTTGGACACAAAATATATTCAGTAACAAAATAAAATATGTCTTTATCAGTGTAAACAATTTTAAATTATTTCCGCCTAAAAAAAATAGCGGCCCTTGTGCCTTAACTCTGAATTGGCCAAATTTACATAGATGGACAATACAGTCTCCTGCATACGCATGCTAAAACACTTTTTCTTTTCCATTTATAAGAATATCGGTGATAGTGGACACGTACAGCAATACCCACTAATAATATTATATGATGTTACATGCAGTGGATGTGAAACATCATTACGTGTTGAATAAATTTACTTGCCGATCCTTTTTCTGAGCAAGTCGTCCTATGATATCTTCGTGTCATGTGTCCCGGCTCTCAAGTGTGGTCAGAACCCCCTTTCCAATCAACACACAAGCAAGTGCTGATAAACGTCCCTTAAATAAGTTGTGTGCTTTGGGCGCGAAAAACGTTTTGCAACAGAAGCATTAGTATCAGGGATAGATCGCTATGCAACAAAATAGTCAGAATGCTTCGGAATTAATCTGATTTCTTTTATTCCAATAATTTTTACTTCATTGCTATAAGAAATATGAAAAAGTAGGTACTGTGATGCCTCAAAATGTGAATTTAGAGATTTTCTCGAAAATTTACGTTCTAAACATCAGTCAAGACGAAAAAGTGGTTTTTGGACGTGCTGTCTGTCTCTGTGCAGGAATTTCTCCTAAACTATTGATGGATTTTGTGCATACTCGCTTCATACGAGTCCATTTACCTGGAAATTATGCACATAAAATACAGCTTGTGATCGAGAAGTCTCTCCGCAGTGCTTGTGTAGCCGAGAATCCACTAGTCAGAGAATTCAAGTGTATTTGGTAGAGAATTCATGTGGCAGCACTGGCCGCTAAGCATATGATGGACTGGGGGTGTGAATTTGTCAAACCGGAATAAGGGAGGGGGGAGTGCCAACTTTGTAGACGGTTGTAATCTAGGGTTACTAGAACTAATAGAGCTGCGGAGGGACTTTTCGATCGCACTATACAAATAATAATTTTAAAATTGAAGTAAAAGAAACACAAAGTGGTCATGGAATGGATATTTAACAGTACAAAAGTGCAAAGTGCCAAATTTATGAACAGTATTTTATTAATAAATAACTTTCGCTCTTGAACAATGTTAAGAATATATTTTTTAGAAGTGAATTGATAGTACGTACGACATCTTTTCACAAACTTTATCAATAGTTTGATGATACTACTAAAATTAACACAATTAGAGGAGAACAGACTATACAATTTATGAAAGGCGTTAAGTCCTATAAACATTTCGTAGGTACTATGATCAATTTATTATCCACAGAACTGTTAATTTATGCAAATGCTAATGCATATAATATGTTACAAATACATTTTCTTAGAAATATTACATTTTAAATTTAAATGTGTGTAAATACAAAATATCATTGTGATTCCTGATCTTTTTATATGAATATGTTAGGAAAGAAAACTGCAATCACTTCAGTTATTGAAATAAGGAAAATTTCATCCAGAGAATTGGCGTCTGGAAAGATGCCCAAAATGCTGGCTGCGTTTCCAAGTTGGATGTCTATTCCTATTCGTTGCCGTAGATAATTGGTGCAGTGAGGGTCTCCAGTAACAATCGCCAAACTTCTACCAATTTCGGAACCCAGATCTTTTGCTTCTTTACACCAGGATCCTATTGTTTCAACAGCAAAGACGATGAAGATATAATTTTCTACTAGATGCACGTATTTATGACGTTTATTGCGTACGGCAGATTCTGCTGCAGAGCTTACGAAATATTTCGATTAAAGTTGTTTTGCATACTGGAAGTAAATCATCCTCACCACTTGGAACCGAAAATCGCCACACTTTCATCATGATTATAATACATTCTATGTTGACGTCGTTGTACTAGTATGACAGTAAAGAGACCCCCCTACAGAAATATTGACAGTATCATATAACTTAGAAAATAAAACCATTTCCTACTCGTTTGTCAGTTCATTGTATTTTATTCTGCATTTTCATGCCACTTACAATAAACAAAAACGTGTTTATTTAATTACTGTATATTTCCCTCATTTCCTGAATTTTTAACACTAGGAATTGAAAAGTTGAAAACAAACCATCTATGTCACCACGATGTAATACATTATGTTTCTATGTGATTCATTGCCCTATATTACCCAAGTATTATGCTATATAGCTATAACATATAGGCCACCTACGCTGATCTTCCTGTTTGTATAAAAACACCACGGTATATAATCAACAGGGAACGGATTTATATGGACTAAAAATATATGAAATATGTAAATATATATGTAGTTATTTTTACCAAAATATGGAGTTAAATATGGATTTTTACCAAAATATGGAATTAAATATGGACTTAAAATTATAAAAAAATGACTATGTACGTTAAATATTGGTACATTTTAATCAAACTAAACAAAAAATATAATGGACGTACCTTATCTTCCAATGTAGTTTCAACAAAACACAATTTTTATTGTCTGTTACCATAACAATAGGTTACAAACATTTCTTTCAAGTGCTGAAAAGTGAATCTTCTTCTATTGTCTCTGAGGATAGATTTATACTGACTAAAAGAGCGTTCGACGTCACAAGAAGTAACTGGTACATAATTCAATTTCACAATGTCTGCTGGGGATAAGTCCAAGTTAATCTTCACTGTTGATTCACCACTCATCACAGCAACAACCTTTTGTAGTTCTTCATATCCAGGGTTTTTTGAAAGTACAGTGTCCACCTTAGCTCTTACTGCATCTGCAACTTTACCTCTACCACGATTCAGTTGTTCCACAGTACTATTTATAATTTCAAAACTTTCAGATAGTGAAAGGTGCCTATTTTGGAGACTTCTGAGCGTTTTTATGATGCATGAAAATGTATGCTGAATGTGAGCTAAGTCATTCTTCACACTTATGTCACAGGTAACTGTTTTCGCAGTATCAATTGAGACTGCATCTTCAGAGTCCAATGCAAGGAGAACATTGTTAATAGAGTCTATATGTTCGGCATACTATTCAACTGCTTCTAGCCATGTACCCCATCTAGTTAAAATTGGCTTTGGTGGCAATGGAATTTCAGGGTACATTTCTTTCAACACGTTAACTCTACTGGGAGCTTTGAGAAATACTTTTTTCACTGATGAAATCAACAAATCTACTTTAGGGAAATTGTCTCTGACCACTTCTGCCACACGATGAAATGCATGCGCCACACAAGTAAAATGAGTCAATTTAGGATATACAACAGATAATGCTTGTCCAGCTTTGACCATATAAGGGGCAGCATCGCTAATAAAGAATAACACATTATCGTACATAATACCCTTTGGCCACAGGATACCCATAGCTTCGTTGAACAGTTTAACTATAGTTTTGTTATTGCACTTTTCTAGAACATCACAATGTAAAAGAATTCGTTCAGAATATTGTTCACTTAACAAACCGATAACTACATTACCAACAAGTCTACCTTCTTTGTCGGGAGTCTCATCAATGGAAACCCAAATTGAACTATCTTTAATTTCATCTCTTATCTTCTGTATTGTCTCATCGTAGATGGATGGAGCATACGTCTTCCTAAGTGTTGACTCATCCGGGATTGTATGTTGAGTATATTTTTCAAGGAATTCCCTGAAGACCTTATTCTTTAGTTTGTAGAGAGGAATATCAGCAGAGATGAGAGAACGGCACAGGTCGATGTTAAACTCAGATCTTACATTCGATGTTGTTGGTTGTGTTAAAAACAATTGTCTCTGCTTGGAATTTAGTTGTTTGTTGGCCTGATGTTTACTAGTTGTAATGTGTTGTTGCACCAGGAACTTTTGTGTAGATGATACTGCACACTGACACAAATTACAAAATAATATTTTATTGTCAGTTGATAAACCATCTTCTTTAAATTCTGAAATGTAACTTGTTAGTTTTGATTTTAAATTGACTGAATGACGTACTTTTGGCATATTTACCGTCTTTATAGTATGATTTACAAAACTGAACCTATGTGTACTCTGACTGGCATTTAACTGTTGAGCTGCACAACTGAAGTCTGTTAAAAATTTTAAATTAAATTAATACAGTTTTGTAACTTACTTTCCCATTGTTGATAGGACTGCTAATTTTCAAATAACTCTGATGTTAAAGTGATTACTGAACATGTGTTTAAATCTCTATTGTTGAAATGTATTTTTAAAAGTTAATGGAATTTTGTTTTGTTTTATTGTTAAACCTAATATAATATGGACTGTTTTATATGAAATATGGAAAATATATGGAAATTAACGAAAATATGTACTAAACTCTAAAATATGGAAAAATATGGAAAATAAAAGTAGGATTTTTCAACCCTACACATTGTGAAACATAAAGATAATGCAAAATATAAATTATATTAGCTTTATAAGTAAATATGTATTTACATATAAATCCTTTCCCTGATAATCAATAATGAATTTTTCCGTAACTTCACTATTAACACGACAAATAAACAACGGTTGGGGAATCAAACGAATGGCACATTGCACTTTTTTATGAGAGAGCCCTGATAACTTTGTACCGCTGTTCTATTTTGATGTTCTTAATAATAAGTACTCTACAATCATCTGTGGATCTAGACCTGTTGATATTTAATGTTCCTTGGCAATTTGCACCTTTCTAGAGAAATATATATATATTAATTTTGGCACTTAGCACCTTTCTACTGTTAAATAGGAGATATTGTTGTACCTTGAAACACTTTTCACATTTCATTCTTTTTTTAATTTTGAAAAATGAAATTTTTAAAATGAAAAATGCTTTAAATAATTATTGATTCCTTTACAACTTCCTGTATGTATTTTCCTGTTTTATAGATCTTTTACGGATGGAAAAAATAAACTGAAGGGATATGTAATGTGTTCAAAGGTACAATAGCAGCAGGTTCATGTACCTTGAAACATACCCTCGTGTAAGTTGGAACACATGGAATATAGGTGAGAATATAGCTGTAAAAACTGACAATCATATTTAAAATGTATTTGCCATCATAAACAAGAGGAGGTTTCTCTGATTTTATTTTATTTGATGCAGGAGCAATAACTGTTTCAACCGCTTTCTTCAAGGCATCCGAGGCCTCTTAACTCCAGACTTACTTCGTGACATGATCATAAAATATAAGAAAAAGAAAACACGATAGTATCATGTACCTTGGAGCATGTTCCATGATACAAGATGTTTTGGGTTCAAAGGTACAAGAGGGTGCACGTTTAAACAAATCTGGCTCCCAAAACTAGAGATTCGAGTACATAATGGAAATTAAAATATGTTATTACTCACCAGATGATAGGGAACACACTGTACTTGATTGACAGTAAGAAATACAATCTGGCTTTGTGTTAGGAAACATATATAAATGAACGAAATGTTTACTTTTCGTACTAAAAACATATTTTTTCCACAGAACTCACATTTTGCAATAAATCCGACCGCAACTACAAGAACTACTTAGCGGTTTTCTCTGCAGTCTACTTCAGTTTGAGTCCTATAGATAGCAGAAAAAATTAAAAAAAAAAATGTTCAAAGGCACACTATGTTGAAGGTACAACAGTTTCCCCTATATTCTAACGAAATGTTTTTATTTTTTTTCTCGCAGAAGTATAACAGTTAAAACAGTTAAATGTCTTGAGAAACACAAGTATGCCTATATTTTGGAGAAATGAAGTACTAAATGTAGAATCCTTTCTACTTTTGGTTGCGAATAGTCCAAGTCAAAATAATCTCCAGGTGATAGAGTTAGTCACTACAATAACTGACTAGAGCTTGTATTGGTGCTAAGAGGAAGGTCCTTTTCATAAAAACAATTTGTTACACGTGAATAAATCAAAGTAAAATTCTGTATACTTTAACTTTCATTCCACTTGTAAACGTCGACCATTTAAGGGGGAACATCCAGCTTAAATACATGAAAAATGCGTAAATTTATTTCTTAATTTTCTCAAATCTCCCTTACTGAAGTAAGTTGAAAGTTAAGACTTTATTATTCATATATTAATTTTCAATAACCACTACTTGAATTGAATTTTTTTGCCATATATTAATTTTTCGAAAGTTTTGCTAGTTGTTTAACAACCAATTACCGTTTCTCTCATAGTTCTCACAATTCCCTGTAGTCGCCAATGTTAATTCCCAGCAGTATATAACTTTTGCCAAAACACTAGCACTATCTTATCTGTATATGACACGTTAACAGAAACACTCCTTTTTTCCACACAAATTATGAGATCTATGAAAATGTTTTTGAACTTAACCAGAAGAATGTACTAGTTTGAAAAGAAGAGTGCAATGCATTTTCACCAAAAAGCATGCAAAAATGAGGCGACTAAAATCATTTACACATTGAACTAGCTAATTCAAAATTGCCTTTCAAATTCCTATTTTCATAGCCCATTTTCACCTAATGCTGCTTAAAAATCTTCATTTCTATACAGTACAACTCTGAATACAACCTTGATATTGTGACAGCGACGTGAGATTCGAACTCACGACCAGCGTCCCGCAAGAAAGCAGATCGCGCGGAGCACGGAGGGACGGCGCGCGGCGGAGTAGTGGGGAAAGGGGCCTACACGCGAGGGGAGGCTGCGCGCGCAGCTGCTACTTAACGCAGTGAATGGGGAACGGAACTTCCCGACTCTTTCAGAAGTGCGTCGAAGTGGAGATATCCAGATAATTCTCTACACACCTGTAGAAAATTCTCGCAACTATGATTTTGCTATAAAAGAAGAAGCGCCAGCGAACTCGAGCAGTTTTCCAGTTTTCAGTTGATTAGTCAGCCAGTCAGTGAGAAAGCCAGAGCAAGCAAGCCAGTCTGGTGTACCGGAGTTCGACTCGAGTGTGCGTCCGCATCTGCGTCAGCATCCGAAGGCCTGAGTTCGAGTGCAGTGGACCGCAGTTGGAGGGACCTGAGTTCGAGTGCAGTGGACCGCAGTTGGAGGGACCTGAGTTCGAGTACAGTGAACTGTCTCTGGAGGTCTGTGGTTCGAGATACTGTGAACTCGAGTGACTGAGATAGAAGAACTGTGAACTGAGAACTGATAGTTCTGATTTGTAAATAGTGCTTTGTAAATATTAGTTAAGATTAACAGTTCATTGTTGTTCGTACTAGTCCAAGTAAATTGTCATTGTCGTCGGTGGAGTGCTATAACGAATACTGTGTTAAGTGCAAATCCAATTGTTGACGAGAGCGTTTAAGGCGAATTGTAGAAAGGAATTATTGTGTGACGAATAAATTACATTGTTGTTACTAATAAAATTCACAATATTTTTCCGCATTTAATAAATGTTACGTTTTTTTCGTGATTAATTGAAAGCAAACTCCTATTTACCCAGAAAGCTTTTCAAGTAATTTGAAATTTTTAAGGCGTCCCTATTCGTCTGAAATGGATTGGTGTGCTTAAATTTTATCAATCTATATTATCCATTTAACAGTTCAGAAATATTAATCGAATATCTTAACGAAATGTATCAACTCGGACGAATGTCTTAATATACCTCTCCTCAATATCTTCTGATCACCAAAGGCTACAGAACACTAACAGTTTATTTTTATGCGTAGGCCTATAGCAAAACAGGTCAAGAATTCAATTTATCTTTTTCTTCATTGCCACAGAAACAATTGTGTTCATTTTAACACAAAATATGACATGACTGAATGTTAGACTGATCTTTTAGAAAAAAAATGATAATTTAGAGACAGGGCGCCATTTCTTTGGAATATCACTATCTTCTATTTCATTTCGAGTCGAAAATTAAATTTCCAACGAATACATCGAAGTGTGTTAAATGCGTATTATAACTTATAACTGATATATGAAACTGAAGGTAAAACTTTGAAAAGAAATTAAGGCTTCAATATTAATAATAAAGTCAGATAAATTCAGCAAGCACACTGGCTTCATGATAGCCTATGCTAAGACTATTTCCATCCTTCATTTTTTCCAATCAAATATAGTATTTTACCAAAATATTCAGGACGAACAGCCACCTTTGATTCGTTTTATTCACTGTCACTGAAAAAAAATATATATTTAAACGAAGTACATTTTACAACAAGCAAGTTCTTTTAAATATTTAGGTAAAAATTTGGCATACGAAAACAAAAAAAGTATATATATCACAGAAAATTCATGGTATGAGCAATACCCTTAGAATCATCTATCGAGTATTACAACAAAACAGCAAAAACCAACGATAATAAAATCATATTATAACGTTTTAACAAAGTCTATACTCATGTATGGTAGTGAAGTCTGGATCGTCCTAAATGAAGACATACAACACCCCAAACAACTACGGAAATGAAATGTTTACGAAGGACTGCTGGCTACAACCTACTTCATCATAAATGAAATGAATCAATAAAAAGGGAATTAAAACTAACACCTATTTACGAACACCTCAGTAATGGACAGAATTGCCCCCAGTACGTCAACAGAATCGATCGTTCCAGATTGCCACTGACAAGTAAACCTTCACCTGAGGTAAAAAACAATGAAAATGAAACAAATATTTTTGGAATCAGCATAATAAAATATGAATAATCCTACAATTTCGTAACTCGACTGCAATTATCAAGTGCGATATACAGCGCAGAACACGAGGCTTCAAGCTGCAAGAAAACACACTTTCAACTAGCGATTAATGCATAAGAAGGAAAACGATGATGTGGTCATCATGTTACTTAACGCATCGTATTCCAGAATCTGATTTGTTTTTATCCAGAAACAATGTCGCACAACAGTGATAGCTAATGCAAAATGTTGGAAACACAAGTTGTCAGTACACCACTCGCACTTTATACAGGCTGATTTTGCACATATCGTACATATTCCTTGTACATTTCGGTTACAGTGGGCTATTCTGTAGTGTTTTGAAAACGTTGTCCACTTCTGGATCCCAATTCAGCTAACACCCAACCATACCCATGCGCCTGTTGGAATCGTGGAGAAGGAAACTGCTGGTAAACAAGCGACTGTAGTTTCAGTATATTGTTGCGTTGTTGTAATGTATCAGATGAATCATCAAAATCTACATTCTGAGAAATGTGTCGAATCATATGCTTGTACAGTCGAAAAAAAAGTACCTGTCCAAAGATTGCAACTTATAAGTCGTATTTGGTGGTGTGATTTTAACTACTAATTTTTCAAGACCATAGTCCCCTTCTTCTAACAGTTGCTTAATTGTATTTTCGTCGCAGTGGACACCATACGAGTCCAACAGCAGAAGATTGCAAGTTGCAGAATTATGAAGGAGTATTTCTCGTAAGAATTGTATCCATAATTTTTAGTCATTTTTCCCGACGAAGTCCATTTTACTACAAGGTTGTCACTCTGGAAAATGCGTTCCGCAACTCTTTGACTTACACCTTTCGGTTCTTCGAGAATAAGTAGTAACTTTGGCATCAGTTTTCCAGCTTTAGAAACCACCTGCGTTATAGTGTAGGAATGTGTAGTTTCCCCCTTGGATTGCACGACACCATACACTTTACTGGTTCCTTGACGTTCTAATGTTCTGCTGAAAGGCATTTCCTTATGGAACCCACATTCGTCTGTATTAAACACTTGATCATCATTGTACATGTCCAAACTGTCCAAATCATACCACCAAATACGACTTATGGTTTGCAATCTTTTGACAGTTGACTTTCGTGTGTTAACCACGTGAATTTATGCTTCATAGTGCTCCATGACCTATGGTTAAACTTTTTCTTTTTGTTTGTCGGTACACCTGGCAGAATCCAATACTCTGTTACTTTACATTTTTCTTCAAAGTCAATGACTCGGGATGTTTTGGGAGGGGACGGAGCGTAGTGAGAACCGGAACTTTGTGAAGTATTTGATTCCTCTTCTGACGTAGTATTTGTTTTTTCAGTCTCCCATTCTCGTACATGAGGCATGACATTGTCATCATATCATGGTTCATTTTCATCAGGGTCCAGAGTATGACTTTCTTCAACTGCTTCCGATTCATAACTCTTTAATAAATCATATATATCATCAACAATTTCAAGTTCCTTCTGCGACATTCCACTGCCTCCTTATAACCCTCTTCATTTAGTTTATCCAAAATTTTAATCACTATATTACACAATAAACTGCAAGGTACAAACTAGCAGACAGCGCGTCTACAGCAGTACTGTCTTCGCTCTCGCATCTAGCATTGCTGCGTGGTATAGTTGTTTGCAATCTAAGTAGCCCATGTCAACTTGATCTTGATTGGTCGCGATCTCTGGCGTTTATTGCGTTCGAGTTGTAAAATTTACGTATTTTGCATTGCTTTTAATGCTTAATCGAATGGTAATAAAGGCAAGTCTTTGTTTTTTTACCCCACCTGAAGGTTTACTTGTGAGATACTCCATTATATACCTCGAGGGAAAAGATTCGTGGGTCGATCCTTGAAAAGAAAGGAGTACATTGAATAGCTGATGTTAATGATAATAACACAAAGACGTTGCTATTTATAGTACATAAGAGAAATTTATCTCACTTCAGAATTTAATATTAAAACATTTAATTTGATATTTCCTTAAAATTAGTCTCATCGCCAGAGATATGATATGTGTATATTAGTTTATTACAAGGCATTTCAAGTTTTAAGTTTATTTCCTTAACAGAGAGAATATAGACAAGGACAGCGCTTAGCAGCAACTTAGTATGATGGCAGTCCACTTAATATAGTATAACAGTGTTAAGATGAGACATATACAGAGTGAGTCAAGAGGAAAAGTACATGGTTTGAAGGGTGATAATATTCGTTATTTTGAACAACAAAGTTTATATGAACATATGTCCTGTTCCTAATGGTTTTGAGAAAAGTAATGGAAACAATGAGGAACATGAAAAGTGCAGATGATAGTAAATTAAAACATTTTATGTTCTGTTTAATAGTGCACTTTTCTTTACAAAACATGTTCAAAACGTCCACTGTCAACATCAATGCACTTTTTAATTTTTGTAGACAGCTGTTGTGTTGATGATCTGAGATGATTCGGACATTCCTCTACTTGAGCATAAGCATGTAAAATGCGAGCGAGAAATTTCCACTTTGCACTTGTACATTTCACTCTTAAGCCAACTCATGCACAGTAATCAAATGTAGTAAGGTCGGGTGACTTTGGTGGGCAAGAAATGACTCCACCGCGGCCGATCCAACGCCCAGGATACTTTTAATTGATCCTAGTACAACCTAATGTCGTTTTGGTTCTGTCCGCATATGAGTGCTGATGAAGGACATGCAACTACGCGCCCGTGATTTTCAAACAGCTGTATGTCACACAGCTACTATTAAGAACAGGGCATATGTTGAAATAAACTTTTTTGTTCAGAATCATCAATATTATCACCCCTCACTTCACGTACCTTTCCTCCTGACTCACCCTGTATAGAGCCTTCAAATAGACGTTCATCCGTGAGTGTGAGGCTGCGAGTGGCGACCGGAAGCACGCTGTTTGCCGGCAGAGTAGGATATTCATAACCCCTTATGCCAAGCGCATAGATTGCTCATGCAAATTACAATAATCACCTACATTTGCCATAATGAGGGAAAACCTCGGAAAAAACCTTAAACAGATAATAATAATTATTAGAGGAGAATAATTCGCTCCGATTCCGGGGATCGAACTACGTACCAAGTGCTCTAACCACTGAGCTACGCCGAAGTTCAATCCACAGCACCGGATCGAATCCCTCTCTCATAGTGTTTTTCCCTTCGTGGCCTGACTCCAAGTTCGACATATAGCTATAGACGTGGACAAATTATTAGACTAAATTAATTATATGTGCAACGAAACTGTATTTATCGGTAGAAATTATGAACAAAAATATATTTTGCACACATAAAATGAACAGAAAATTGAGTCTTGAGGTTACAAATATTTTTTGAACATTCCCTTAATCTTTATTAACACGTTGATTTTGTCAGGGATGCTGGAAACGATAGTTTGACATTTTCTTCGAATATCAGCATCATTTAGCCAGATATCAGACAGTGCTTATATGAGTCCATGTTTTGTTGTAAGCCTCTTTTTGTTCACTTTCTTCTTCAGTATAGATCACACATTTTCAATTTCGTTCATGTCCGGTCTTCTTGCAGGCCATAGGATAATATCTTCTGCAGCATGTAATTAAAACACCAGTAGTACCAATATATCCAGAAAAAAATATACTTAAACATTGGAAAAATATACCAGAATATGTAAACAATCATTTACAACAATAGAGAGACTGTGAATTAAACTGATAGTTGATATGACGAATTATATTGTTGCCAAGAAAACGTTTTAGTCTAATAATAATTTGTCCACGTCTGTATGTTGACATAATATATTAAGTCAGCTGCTATTATACAAGGAGCGCACTTGACTGAGTGACTTGGTGGCCGGGATTCCAGATTCCACAGTAATATGCACTGTTGGGCGAAGAATCTACGTATAAAGATTAATTGGTACGTAGAACTAAGGACCCAAGTTCGACCCCCGGCGCTGGAGGGAATTTTTCTTCTCTAATAATAATCATTGTTACCATAGCTAACAGATATACTTTGTAGGACCAAAAGTTAATCGTTACGTAGGCTCAAACAGGTAACTTGCCAACCAGGATTTGAAGCGAGCCCTCTCGTTTCACGGTGAGACGAGCTAACCGTTACTCCACAGCGGTGGACCGAGTCAGTCTTCAAGCTTTTGTGACTTCGAAGTTTAATCATAATTATACCCACACCTTACGGCAGCGTTCACCAACTTATCACGAGGAGGAAATCTTCTGGTCCATAAGCCCGTTTTATTCGTGTATCATTCGACTGTGATAGTAGAGAACAAAATCTTTCCAAAATAGAACGTTTCCGGTGAAAAGAAACGCGAACTGCGGAATACAGAAAAAAAAAAACTAATTTGAATAGCCATTGGAGTGATGTAAAGTGTGAATTTATTTATAAGATGCAAAGTAGTGTTGCTTAAACGTGAGTTCGAAGCGGTCCTCCAGGAGCGATTACCCCACTGACGGCCCCGACTGGTCGGTAAGAGGCTTAACGGACTGGAAGAAACAGGCGAGGCGGGGGATGATCCGCCGTCACAGGCAAGATTCATCCTTCACAATCGAGCTAATCGCTAACTGCTACAAGGGCGTCTGTCATAAGCCGATTGAGGGCATGCCAAGTTTCCGACAGTTTCTCTAACAATGACAATTCCACAAAATTTCGGAAGCGTATTGATCAAGTCTCGCTTCGCGATAAAGGCTGGTTCATAATAAGCAGGGAACGGAAACGGCAACGAGAACGAGAACGGAAATGTTAAAATAAATGTATTTAAATATGAGCATTCACAATAGTTAATTGTGAATGCTCACATTTGAATACGTTTATTTTAACATTATTTCCGTTCCCGTTCTCGATCTCGTTGTCGTTCCTGTTCCCGGTTTATTGTGAACCAGCCCTTATTCTTGTTCCAAATACGTTCTTAAAAGTTGCAGCGGTATAACATTGCATAATCAAACGAGAAGTAAGGTTATCAGAAACTACATATCACTGAATAAATGAGAGATAATAGAAAGAAATGGTTTCAAATTTAAAGTAGATAAAAGACACAAGTACTTTCAGATGTATATTTATCTGTAAAACTAAAAGAAGAGAAAACTATGTTTATCTAGGAACCGGGTAATGCATTATTAGAGATGATAAATGCGAAATGTGCTAAAGTTCTATCAAAATCAATCATTTTATGTTTAAAAGCAATGTGAACTGCCTGGTATCCAATTTCCTGTTACTCGTACTGTTATTTCAAGTTTTCAACTAATCTGTCTGGAACTAGTAGTAAAATAGTGGCTGCCTATACGATCTCTTTAGGTCCAGTTTTCACTCACAAATAAGTTGTATGTGGTAGTGGGTGATTGTGATAGAATAATAAGTAAAGCTGAGACATGTAAGACTGCAGGACGTTATCAAGTTAACTGTATTGCGATGTTTGTCGAAAGTAAGTAGTATGAAGGGGTGGGGGAATGGATGCGTTCAGGCAATCAGCTCAGGCAAGAGAACACATTTACGTGAACAGACCTCCATGGTTGCATTACCTATCTTACGTAAGGTATAATATTTATAATGGCTGAATCATCAAATATATCAACAGTAAACAAGTTGATGGAGGAATTAGGCACACTACATTTCGCAGTAAGTGGGGTAAATATCCTATGAAAGTAATGTAGCACAGAAATTAAAGGTACGAAACGTAAATTCGTAACAACATTGTAATACGAAAAAACATAAAGCACAGATGAGAGTTTCACTGAGGAAGAAGGACAAGAATCGCATGTAAGTTAGAATTCAATGTGTACCACATAAAAGAGTTTTTTCACGATTTATGTAAAATGATGGTATGTATCAGCTATACCAGTAAATAACATTGAAAATACACATTTTGAAACGTTTTTGCGAAAATACATGAAAAGGGAACTCCCCAGTCAAACAACTTTACTGAAATACTATGTACCAAAATGCTCTTATGATGTTATATCTATCATACGACTAAGTATAGGAGATAGTAAAATATGTATTTCCATCGATGAAAGCACAGACGCCACTGGAAGATTTACTGCAAACATCGTTACGGGCATTCTTTCACCAGACAGACCCAATAAAACGTTTTTATTAATCTCTGAAATTTTTTAGAAAATGGATCATTTAAATATAATCATAGTTATAGACGCTCTTATGGCCAGGCGAAATAAAAAATGATAATGTAGTTATTTTCATCACGGATGATACATATTAAAAGCACATAAGGAACTTCAGCTACTTTAGCCGAAAGTTATCCTAGCCCATGGGCCACATCGAATAGCCGAAGAAGTAAACAGTTTCATATCGAATATCAAGGAAATTTTAAGGCACCTAGTCGGGTTACTAAATTCAGTGAAATGGCTCCAGGAGCCCCTCTACCGCCGCAACCCGTTGTATCGAGATGGTAGACATGGCTGGATGCTGCAGTCTATTTTGCTACACGTTATGAAAGGGTTGTAGACGTAACCAAAACGTATGGTAATGTTTACTGCAACAGTCTCGATAATCCAGTAATGACAACGTGACCTATGCTCCAGTTTATTTGTCATGTGAGTGCACACCTTATTCTCTGTTGTTTACTCTGTAGAACAGCGTACAGAGCCTGTACACTGACCTTCCCCGCTGTCTCTACTTGCTATGCTATAGTTTGGATGCACGTAACTTAACGACAAACGTCCTAGATGTCTCAGCTTTAGTAATAAGATGGATCGATATAAAATCACATCATGTTTCTTAAGTTCCACAACTTCCAGGTAATTTTATATGTTCCTTTGTTATTTTATTATTTTCAAGCAATATAACTGAAAAGTCTAGAAAATTTACCTGGTAACAGATTAACAACAGTGAATTTCTATCACCAAACTTTATATAAAAAATGTTAGTCATCTGAGTACTTGACTTTCCCTGGGGATAAAACGTGGTAGGGATGTGATACCAACTACATAACCTCATTAGAGTGATTATAGTGCCCAGGACATGTAAGCCATACTCCCATGCTCCTCCGTATACTGTAGTCTCAACTTTTAGTTTCTAACTAAACCTTATGTTTCATGTCGAACCTGTTAGAAGCCTCTGATTGTCCAAACCTGACTCTAAGTTCATTTATGTAATCACTTTTCATACATATACGGTCCTTCATTCATCCCCACAAGAATAAATCCGTTAGTGTGATTAAAGGAGAGCAGGCGGCTGTGAAACGGGATCATCCATAGGACAGGGAAATTTCATAGAAAATTTTGAGCACAATTACGATGCCAGAGTTATGGTGCCACATCTTGCTAAAATATCACGTGTGGTTGCATTTCTTGAAGTGAAGAATCAACATAAAGTGTAATAAAAATAAATGCCAAGATAATTACTTGAGTTCGAAGTGTCTTCTTGTAAATAGAACGATTCAATCATTTTGTAATAAGATAGTACACACCAGACATTCTTTTAGTTTCATCACGCTCATTGAGGAAAGCATGTGACTTTTCATATCTCTATATTCGGCAATTGTGTCTGTTACCTTTTCCAGTTTGATGGCAAGTCTCTTTTGACTGATAACAACATTAAACAAGAAAACTGATCAACGTAATCGATATGTTCAATAATATAAACGATAGAGAACTCAAGCTTAATTTCTTGAGCGATTTTCAATTTGTAAACATGTAATTTCATTTCCTTCCGCCTCATTTTACACAATGTTGATCTTGCTATACTCAATTCCACAATTCTTTGTATTGATGTTCTTTGACTCATGGTAATGTGCGTTCAATACTGCCTACAGTTTCTACTGAAACACCACGTCTTCTGATGCAACACATTATCTGTATCTACAAACTGTTTCGGCCTCCATGTGCAGCTGGTGGGTCTTTGTGAAATTAAAAAGTCTCTGCACAATCACGGAGACTTGGTTTCCATTATTCTTAAACACACACAAATATGTACATAATCCTTCCTTATGTGGAGTAGACATTTTAGCTGCTGCATTATTGAAGTGCATTATGAGAAAATTATAGTGAAAAAAAATTAAATTTTCTAAACGACTTAGCGGATTTAATTAGTCAGTGTTCACAAACAACGAATCAATTTAGACAGAAAAGATGCACATATTATGAAATGTAATGATTTATAATAAACAATTAAATTTAAAAAATAGTTGCTCTATTGATTATATGAAAAAGTTTTGGAATATGTATTATATGACTTTCTCGTGTTAAATTTTACCGTACGTGGTTAACATGTTCAAATTTAACACGAGGAAGTCATATAATACATATTCCGAAGTGATATAGTGTTAAAAGTTATGTAATGAAGATGTTTTTCTGATAAGTGATAAAATTATTATACTATATTTCATAATTAGACACAGCCTGTACCGACATTCATTCATTCATTCATTCATTCATTCATTCATTCAATTCATTCATCCATTCATTCGTTCATCCATCCATCCGCACAATCATTTAATTCCTTCATCCAATAATTTATTTAATTCATTAATTTAATAAAATTTCTTTATTCATTCCTTTAATTCATTCAAGCAAAAATGAATTTTATTAATTCACCCATTCATTAATTTATTCAATTCATTCGTTTAGATATTGGTTTAGATATTGATACATTTAATTCATGCATCCATTTATTGATTTAATTCATCCATCCTCATTCATCCATACATTCATTTAAGTAATTAATTTTTACATCTTGATTGCACAACTTTTAACACTATGTCACTTCGGAAAACGTTTTATGTGTCTTTCACGTATTAAATTTTACATTACCTCGTTAACATGTTTCAGCCTGCTATCGGCCATCTTCAAAACTGGTTGTTGCTGGTCTTCACACAAATAAAAGTCGCCAAGACCAGCAAAAAAACAGTTCTGAAGATGGCCGATAGCAGGCTGAAACAAGTTAACGAAGTAATGTAAAACTTAACACGTGAAAGACACATAATACGTTTACAGTAATTAATTTGCTTATTTATTTATGTATTTATTTATTTATTCACTCACTCACTCATTTATTTATTTATGTATTTATTTATTCACTCACTCACTCACTCACTCACTCACTCACTCACTCACTCACTCACTGATTTATTTATTTATTTTTTTTTTATTTATTACCGATCTAGATAGTTTTGCGATCTGTGGTACCGGTACCACCACTGTTTAGTATGATGGAGCACAAGTGGCAGGGGAAGAGAAATAGAATATTCTCTGTCATTTACTTAGCGTGGTAACGCCATGTTGCTTGTTGACAATACGAATTAAAAAACTAGGAGCTAAAGACAGTTTTATTAATTAAAATCTTGACAGTAGCGTCTGTCTCGTTCTGGTAGAGAAGTAGAGTTGTGTTAGTCCTTTTCAAAAAGAAGAAAGCAAGGAAACGGTTGACTACACTTGCAGAATAATGGACAATGCAGCGCATAAAACAGCCAAAAGTATTGAGATTACAAAAATTACATTCAAGCTGCTTTAGATTGCTGTTTTCTCAACATTATTAATCTTTATTTTGCCTTCATTTCTTTGACAGATCCAATCAGTAAGTAAATATAGGTCATTAGTATTAAATTGTAACAAAACTAACATAATTCAATTTAGATCCTGTCCAAATTCAACCTCGCAAATTTCTAGCGCAATAATTAACAACAGATCCCTATTAGAAACAACAACGAAATTTCTTGGCTTAAAAATCGATAATGTGTTAAATTGGAAAAATCATATTGAAGAAATTACCCCCAAACTAAATTCAGCATGTTTTGCTATTAGATCTATGCAAAAGATAGTAAATATCAATACCTTAAAAACAATATACTTTGCATACTTTCACTCGGTAATGAGTTTTGGAATAATATTCTGGGGAAATTCCACAGATAGTAACAGTATATTCCTATTACAAAAAAGAGTAATTAGAAAAATAGTAGGTGCCAAATATAGGGAATCTTGTAGGACTATTTAATAAAAACTACAAATAATGCCCATGGCTTGTCAGTATATCTTTTCATTAATAATCTTCCTCTAATGTAATCGGGAAATCTTTGTAACTAATTCAACAGTTCATAGCATAAATACATGTCAAAAAACGACTTTCATACTCCATCGGCAAGTCTATCATGCTGTGCGTTATATGGAGTAAAAATGTTTAATAACCTCCCTATCGATATAAAGATGAAACTCAAAACATAAGATTATTTAGGGCCAAATTAAAGAAGTACCTAATTTCTGACGCCTTCTATTCTGTAGGTGAATTCATGACATTCAATAACGCTTAATGAAATTGATATTAAAACTTTGTGTTGTACTAATAGACTATATCTTCTGTATATATTTAATCTAGATTGTGACTATAAATTAAGACTTTATAATAGTATTAAGTTTTTGACTTGTTCCATATTCTAGCTGTGAAGCAATGTATGAACACCATGGAATGTTAATAAATACAATACAATACAATACAATACAATACAATACGATACAATACAATACAATACAATACTTCTAACTTCACTAGTTCACATATTGAACGCTGCACTAATCGAATGTATTCTGCAAGTATCTAGACAGAAATCATGAAAGCTCTGGGTTTAGAAGAAAATGGAACTAAGGACATGGGCAGTGATAAATGAATGGTCAATAGAATAGATGGACAACTTAAAAATATCAATTTTACAATTTCATATCACTAAGTCGATAAAAAAAATGTGAAGTTATCTGAACCCAAACAGATAATATGGACGACGAAAGAAATATTAGGCGGAAAAGAACACAATCTTAGAATGTTATGGAATAAGGGCTACGGCATAACTGATGGTATGGGCGGAACAAAGATATTACTAATACCACAGTCTAGTATATAGCCTACAGTTACGAAGCTCAATACGTAGTAAATATGCATCCATAGATAGTTGCTAACCACTAGAATCGCTACTATCGCCTCATTACAGACAATGCGAAATACTACCAGCACAGTCTATTGTTTCCAGTACCCTCAACAACTCAAGCTTCGTGATTGTATATACTAGACTGTGCTAATAGCTAGATTTTCCAGTAAAAACAGAAACATGATGATAAAGTTCAATCCAACTCAATTAAATTAAAATTCAAGGGTATGACTATAGATGACAGCACAATTTATTATCTCCTACTCTTGAATGCTTTACTTAATTTAGTTTGCATGGTGCAAGTCTACCGTTGTATTTTCTGACATTTTTTTTACAAAAACCTAAAAATGAGTATTATTATTATTGTTTTTACAATGTCATTAAATTCGGAATTAATTTATGAATCACAATTACGGACCGTGATAGGATAACAGAAAGGAACAGGAATCTCGAAAATTAAAAATAAATATATAAATCAAGATCTTGAATCTACCCAAAAATATAAATATAATAAAATATAAATATGTACCATGGAAACGAGCTTGAGAGGGAATTAGTATTATAAACAGTATAGCCTATTCATAGTTCTCTGCGCAAGTGCAGAAATTTACTGCATTCTCCAATCTTCCATATTTTCCGCCTCCCTCTTAGTCTCCGAATACGTTTGATATATATATATATATATATATATATATATATATATATATAAATGTTGTCCATCTTCTGGTATCTTCTTATGTTAAGAACACAACATAATATTGCATAAATATTAAGATGTACTTAAGAGAGTCCACACAATACATTCTATAAATTAAATAATTAATGTTTATATATATAATTAATAATGGAAAAGGTTTAAACTTCTCATCTGTCACTTAATTTATTAATTCTATTAAAAATTAATTTTATTATAGTCTGAAAAACTTTGTTATTTGGTTTTGTTGTAGTATAGTGTATTTAACTGCTACCGTGATCAATCTCATCTCTGCTGCCTGTAGTCTAGACGATTCTTGTTGCTTGACGATCAAAATTTTATTCTGAAATTGCCAATATGTTGTTTAATGTAATTCCAGAGATTTAATGAATTTGAATATTTCAACTTTTTTTTTGGCAAGTCCTAACGTATGTTGAAATATATCTATCTTGGTCTGGAATTCTTTTAATCCTCGACTGGCCACCATCAAAAGAAATAATCAATATGTTTACTTACGTAAAATGTTTAGAATTAATGGAATTTTTCATGTTATTTGCTGATGTTTTTTTTACTTGGTTATTTAACGACGCTCTATCAGCTACGACGTTATTTAGCGTCGATGGAATTGGTGATAGCGAAATGATATTTGACGAGATGAGGCCGAGGACTCACTATGGATTACCTGATATTTGCCTTATGGTTGGGAAAAACCTCAGAAAAAAAAAACCCAACCAGGTAATCAGCGCAAGTAGGAATCGAACCCGTGCCCGAACGCAACTCCGGATCGGCAGGTAAACGTCTGAACCGACTGAGTTACGCCGGTAGCTATTCTGGTAATGTTTCCGAAGCCCATTTTATTACATATTGTGGAAAGTTTGTTCATATAGGAACACTTCGAATTACTGTATTGCTAAGAAATAGTGTTAAGGTGTGTAATTTGTCTTGTATTTTATACTTAGGCTAAGTATGTCCTCATAAACATAAAATAACGTATATATGATGTAAGAACTATAAAGTATGATCAAATATTAAATCCTACTTTATTGCGAAATTTGTTTCATTGAAGTAAATATTAAATCTTTTTGAGCGCTTAGACAATCGATGAATCCTTTAGATTCAAAATCCCCTATATCCACTTTCACAAATTAAAGGATTTAGACACTACCTGACGGCAAATAAAGGAAATTTTCAACCTAACAGTGACTTTTAACAAACCTTCTGCTTTAAATTCAGTGAATTTTTTAATTCAAAATATAAATCATTAGAATTAATTCTAGCAAGCAATATGTGGCTATAACTCAATTATGAACAAAATGATCTTTAGGGGCTTTTGAATCTAGAGGATTCCGATAATAGGTGATGAAAATTATGATCATGATGATGAGAACGGGAGAAAATTTGAGTGTTTCTACTGAATTCCATCAAACGGAATAATTTGATATTAATTATTATTACTTGACATTGTGTTTTCATATAGTACGATTATTATTAAACTTGTTTTTAAATACTGCACTATATTAAATGGATATAATTATTTATGAAGGAATTCAATTTATTGTAGTTAATTTTAGCCATAAACAATTAAAAAATTTAGAGCAAACTCTATAAGGAAGGGAAAGCTTTAAAAACATTGCAAGTGGAGTTGTAGAAGCCGAAGAGAATTAGGATGTTAAAATTTTTGGACGTGACATACGCGGCATGACGTCGTATCTCATGGTAGTCTCTGTGCGCAGCAATGTGTCAGAGGGTTAGCCTACGCTCGGTCTCTGCTGTCACGAACTGTCACACATATTCATAGCAATGGCCGAGATAAAACTCCCATCACTGTCTCCTAAAAGAAAAGTTTCATTTCAACAAGCATTTTTGTTAAATGTCGACTGAAATTTAGTGTTAAAAGTTGTGACTTTCAGGTTTTCATAGAGATTGATAGTGAGAGGGGTTTGGAATTATCTGTACAAAATTTACGTGTCCAATTCCATGTAGGAAACAGGGAATTCACCTCTTTAAATAAGTACACATTAAAAAATATACAGTTTCACCATCAACCAAGACAAGTGTTCATTCTGGTTGTCCTTTATGACCAAATGGTTATATATGAGACGAGAATTTCATGCAAATGCTTGTGTTACACGAAAATAGAACATAGCTCAAATTGTACTTATCCATTTCATTACTTTCCGGTTCCAAATATGTGTACTTTTTCCGTGCATATTTGCGTGTTTTGGTGTTTTTGGGGATAAAAATTTGCATTATGCATATTTAAGCCATTTTTAGCTTAATTATGCATATAATACACATCATATTCAGTTTAAATGCATATTTAAATGTTTTGAGTGGACACCACAGTTTCTCGATTTTTATGTCCTTTATTTTAGCTTCAGAAGTCAGGATTGACGAAGGAAAAGAAAAGAAAAGAAAATTAAATAACATAACAATTAAATAAAATGTTAAGATTTTCACAATAAGATGTTAGAGGACCTTTCCGTGGATTGAAGTTCATTTTTACAACACTTTACCGACGACCCTTATAGACTGAGTGTCATAAACGGATTTATTGCGTTGGATATTGTGAGAATAGTGAAGTGGAAATATAGAAGTTTCAAGGAAACTGCCAACAAATAATTTAGGTCAAAAGCACCCTCTTTCAGAAAGGTTGTAAACACTCTCTCTCTCTCTCTCTCTCTCTCTCTCTCTCTCTCTTCCAGTACTAGTAGCGATTTAGATTCTTCTAAAATTGAAATCATTCGCTAAACTGTCTTTGCAATGTGTTAACCTCGTAAGTGGTTAATGTGCTTGTTTTTTCTGTTTGCGTGTGTTAATGTGGTTCTAATATGCCTCCAATTAAAGGTTCCAAAAGTGTAGGCCTACTCTTCACAGAGTGGATTAAAGGAAAAGATTTTATTAGGTCATATGGGGACGTTGTATTTTGCGATTGTTGCAGTAAAGAGGTAAGCAGTGATATTATGTTTCCGAATATTTTCTACAGCAGTTGTTCTTTGTAAAACATTACAAAACTTCTTTACAATAAATTGGACAAGGACATAAACGCGAACACGGACTGCGGATTCTTTTGTTCAGTGAATTAGGTTATTTATGGTGAAAACTTGAATGAAGAATTTGACCTGACACTGTACAAATAAGTTAATTTAAGTTTGCACCCATGACTTCTTGCGATGAATAGAGAGGTCATTCTCTGCCTACAAAAACATATTGCCTGACAAGCACAGGAACCTCACAGAAAAAGCATTTATAAATGTTGTTAGTCGTTAACTGTGCAAAAAAAAAGTGAAGGGAAATAAGAAATTTGGAGCAAAAATGAAAGTGCATATTTTAATGTATTTTTCGCTTTATTATGCATGTTTCATAATTTGATAGTGCATGAATGCATGCATATTTTGAGATTTTATAGTGCATGAAATTCTCGTCTCTCTCTCTCTAACTCTCTAAAACATTAGGAGTAGGAAATAAATTGTGTAACGGAACAAATTAATAATTCATTCATACTGCTCTGCCCAAGGGCAGGTCCTTCACTGCAAACCTAGCCTTCTCCAATCTTCCGTTTTTTCTGCCTTCCTCTTTGTCTCCGCATACGATCCATATATCTTAATGTTGTCTATCATCTGATATTTTCTTCTCCATCGAACTTTACTCCCGTTCACCATTCCTTCCAGTGCATCCTTCAGTAGGCAGTTTCTTCTCAGCCAGTCACCCAAGCAATTCTTTTTTCTCTCCCTGATCAGTCTCAGCATCATTCTTTCTTCACTCACTCTTTCCAACACAATTTCATTTCTTAATCTTCCTGTTCACTTCACACGCTCCATTCTTCTCCATATCCACATTTCAAATGCTTCTATTCCCTTCTCTTCACTTCGTCGTAATGTGCATGTTTTTGTCCCATACAATGTCGCACTTCACACAAAGTACTTCACTAGTCTCTTCCATATAAAGTAATGTTTAGTACCACAAACGAACTGCTCATGCTGCAAAGGAGGACATATAGTGAGCTGATCTATGGTAAGGCAGAGATAATAGAGAGTCATGTTTAAAACTAGTATCCAGATTTTGAGAAGACAAGAAATTGAAACACACTGGCAAATAATTTGGAGAAGAAGTCTCATTATGTGATAACTTATAGCAACATTAAGCGGTTAGTACAGCTTACAGCAGTAAAATTTTGGAAATAGTCAACATTTTTTTCCCTCCATTACAATGTCTTGCAAAATAATGAAAATTATTCTACCATATGAAAAAATACTTTTACGATTAAAAAAATTATTTACATTATTTTAATTCAGATCACTGTACAGTGATGAAGCGTTTCCCACATAACTCGAAAACTATCCAACATCCTGTGATGAAATTTTTTGTGTGTATTTATGCATGTCATATCCATAATATGATGCAAGATCATTTTCTACCTTTGATAGATTGTATGATAAAAAATAAATTCACTTTAAAATGGTTAAAAATATCAGTAGTTTCAGCAATAAAATGAAAGTGAGAACATGAAAATGTTAACAAGTTAATGAGTTATGAAGGAAACGCTTCATCACTGTACAATGAACTGCCACCATTTTGATTTTTGAAAAAAAAAAATACAATACCAATTTTCATTATTGTACAAGATACAGTAACGGAGAGAAAGAAAATGTTGAATATTTGCAAACATTTTACTGCTGTAAGCTCTACCTAACCCCTTAATGAGTGCATGTATCTTCAGTCCTGTAATCTTACCAATAGACTGTTTACAAGGGACGGTATAATGTGACTATATTTGCGGATGTTGCAAATAAAATGAATGCACGCGTTGTAATCTTTGGGATAAATCAGAATTTATGTCAGTAATATAGGATATGTCGCAGTAATCAAATGTGTCAATCTGTGACTCTATTAATGGAGAAAAATTCGTTTCGGCACCGGAAATCGAATTCAGGACTCCTAAACTTGGCGCGCTGAGTGTTCTTAACCAACTGGGCTATGGAGGGACCCGATCCACAGTGTCGGCCGAACTCTTCTTCTTAGTAACTCTGTGATACACTGGAATTATATTTAATTTACGAGGAAGGAAAATTTTCAGGGATGACCGGGATGATGATTCGTGTAGGCCAGAGATGAACGAAACTAAATGCCGCTCTCGCTCGCTGTGTTCGCTGCATTTGTCTTTCGAGTCTCGGCTCGTCATTCTCGAAATAGTATTTGGCCGGCGTGGAAAGATTTCGTAACTTTGAATAACATACATCATTGAAATAAATAACATAAATGTTTAAATGAGACAAAAGGACAAAACTGAACAGTATCTTAGTTATCAAAATGTTCTGGTTCTATTATATAATATTACCTATGGTTATATAAATAAAGAAAAACAATTCTCAAATAAATTTGCATTTATAAGAAACATAAAACATGACAATTTCTTTTTACTTGAGATTGCACACTTGATTTTAAACACATGAAAAGAAAATTCCTAGCCTTTTAATAAGGGCCTAGTAATTAAATAAAGACTGGGGAACGGATTATTATACACTGAAAGGTAGAGATGTTTCAAATAGGCTACTTGATTGTTTACACATATATAACAGTTGTCAAAGTAGACAAAAGTTCAGTCAGGTATAAACAACTGCTGACTTCCGGACTTCGGAAGATGATCAATATCGAGTCTCGGAAGACTCACAACCTGTCTTTACGTCAAGGACGCGAAGTAATACAACATTGTCGTGCGGGTTTTCGGCTTTGCGAGCGCTGCTCGTTTTCTCGATCGTTGTTCATCTCTAGTGTAGGCCTATATCCAAATATATATATATATTTTCATTGAATAATTGAGGCTAACGAGAATAGGTTGTGCGTCCTGTGGTACAACGCCAAAGTTGTTCCTCATTTCTAGTTGCCGCTAAATTTATGATCTACAAGTATGAACATGTTTGTATAGTGATGATTTGGAAGGCAATTTCTGCAGTTACTTGACTCACTTCCTTGTCCTGAACTCGTAAAACGTACAAGCTGTAACGTGTCCGAACTTTATTAGAGGCTGAAGCAGTTACAATGGTCTGCGGAACCGCGAGTGGAGAGGAGAAATTAGGAGCTGTTGTAATGCGCGGTGTTCTATAACGTAGTAATTGAAGATGGTGCAAAAGAAGGAAGCGCTGACTTTAGTTATGAGCTTCTACTGAGATCCTTTGGGAAGTTTCTACAGGGTGTGAAATGTTCAACGTTCTCCTTTCAAAAGGCGAATCCTTAGCGTAGTATGAATGGAAAAACCCTCTTAATTTTCTTCCTTTGCTCTTAAATTTTTCAGAAATAATTATTTTATACCTCTTTATTACACAACTTTAAACACTATATATCGACCCTCCCAAATACTAACATTGTTACACCATTTTTTATGGTTTTTAGTTATGCTAGTTAATATGGTCTTAAATTGTTTCTTTTTCTTCCAGTACTATCGCTGTAGCTCTACACCTTCCCAATCGTATGTAAAATCTTATTGTTACTATCTGTATACACTGATCTACACGATCGTTTTAAAAATTAATTTGCTTCTCCTGAAAAATGGAAGAAAGTGAGTTACAATGTTAATACTTGTGAGGGTCGATATATCATTTCGAATATGTATTATATTTCTTTCTCGTGTTAAATTCTATCTTACCTGGTTAACATGTTTCGACCTGTTGTTGCTCTTCTTCAGAACTGGTTGTTGCTGGTCTTGGACAGGACAGGATAGGACAAATAGGCAGATCATTTCAAACATGTTACAGAGAACACATCACAGCCATAACAAAATTACAAAATAATTCCACATATGCAGAACACATCACAAATGCTAACCATACATACAGAGACAGCAACATAGACATGGAAATTCTACACATTCAACCAAAATGCCAGAAACTAAACATACTAGAACAATATGAAATATACAGGCACACAAAAATACACTCAAATGAAATTCTCAACACACAACTAAATTTCAGAACACACACACTCTTTGATTCCACATTACGCTACACAAACACACCCCCACAGGAAACAAAACACAAGGCGCCAAGACCAGCAACAATCAGTTCTGAAGAAGACCAATAACAGTTTTAAACATGTTAACCAGGTACGATAGAATTTAACACGAGAAAGAAATATAATACATATTCCGAAGTATTTTATACAATAAATTCGATCCCATTGTCTTTTAAGCATAATTAGAAATACACATGTTATAAACGTCTTTACTTTAGAATTCTAAGTTCCACCAAATAACATAACATTTCTATCACGTTCCCTTTTTTAAGATTACAGGTAGGCTATTTTCAACTATCAATAAACCACTTCAAATAATGATTCTGATTCTGTAATATCGGAATGTAAATTTCCATTGTAGAATTGGCATTGTATGGCGTAGAAGAAACATTAGACATTGCGACGAAGTTAAGAGAAACTACTTAAAGCATTTGAAACGTGGATATGGAGAAGGATGGAGTGTGTGAAAAGGATAGACAGAATAAGAAGAGTGGACGAAGAAATATTAATACTGAAACTGATCAGAAAGAGAAAAAAGGAATTGATTGGCTCACTGGTTAAGAAGAAACTGAAGGATGCACTGGAAGGAATGACGAACGGGAGGAGAGTAAGAGGCAGAAGAAGATATCAGATGGTAGACCACATTAAGATAATATATGGATCATATGAGGAGACAAAGAGGAAGACAGAAAATAGGAAAGAATGGAAAATACTAAGTTTGCAGTGAAATACGAGTACTTGTTCTTGGACAGAATACTATGAATGAATGAATGGAGACTAACGAGAATAGGTTGAACATTCAGTGGTATCAATGCTATTGAGGAAATGTACAGAAGTGGCAAAAAAACCGGACCTATCCTTGTAGCTGATTTCAGAGCTTGTTCACGATAAACTGGTAACTAAGACTTGCTGGTAAAATTCATGTCCTGGAAATAATAAGTTAATTAAGTAGTAAAATATCGCTGCAATCGAAAAGTATTGGGAATAAATTTGAATAAGGAACAAAAAAAAAAAGTTTCCTTCCCAGGTTGGATTCGAACCACGAAAGTCTTAGTTAGGTACCAGTCTATCGTGCTCTGAAGTGAATAAGGCTCTCAAATCAGCTACAAAGGTCGGTCAGTTTTTTTTTGAAACTACTGTACACTCTTGGTACATTTTTGTAAACCGTGTGAAATATATTTAAAAATACATCGAAGCTCTTAAAAAAACAACAACAAGCGACGTATTCATATTAGTGTCCTTTAAAAACTTCACAGAAGATACCGGAAGACGCATTCGCATAATTTAATCAGTGAATTATTACTATTTGCAGCCCTACAAAATTTAGGCGGTTTATGTAAAAAGAATATTTTACACCGGCTTTATGAGGAAATTTTATACAGAAGGATAGTTCACATTCACAGTGTTTTAATAACAATATTAACATTTTTAAGTTAATGCCTATATTAATATAGTAGTACTTAAAACATATAAACGAATGAAAGCTCTATTTTTTTTAACTGACCACAATTTTCTATGTTCACTTTTACGTAGACTTTCTATCTTCTTCTTAGGTAAGATCTGAATTATTGTTTCTTTTGCCGGGTCCACTTTCCCCAAGTTGTAGCGCAAATTCCCCGGAAGAAAATGTCTAAGTTCAACACATGATGATGACATTTAGTATATTTTCAGCAACAACCAAGAAGACGTAGTCACGGGTGACATACCTTAAGCTTTTAATACAGCATCGTATCTTAGGATATAATTCCCTATCAGACAGGTCAAGATTACGAAGAAGATTACGATGTTGATGGTGATGATGGAGATTGATGGAGATTATTATTATTATTATTATTATTATTATTATTATTATTATTATTATTATTATTATTATTGTGACAGTAACTACGACGATGATGTTGATGATAATAGATTGTTTTCAATATGTGAGGACTGTTAGATAAGTAAGTATAATTGGATTCAACGTTACCATTTTTCTCAGATTTTCACTAGAACTTTTATTCCTGTAGCAAGAAGTTCTCTGTTTCGTCTTCATAGCCAGTCACTGGTTATATTTCTGCAACCCGCTATATTCCTGGAAATGTTTCTCGAAGCACAGCATCTTTCAGAGAATTACAATTGTATGAATCACATAGTGATAAATCGGAGCTATAAAATGGATGATACAGCATTTCTCTCTGTCTTTCAGTTATTGCTCTTCGCGTTTGATGTGTGAATGGGAGTAATAAATTGTGCATCAGAATTACTAAGTTTCTCTTCTGACTACGTATTTATAGAAAATAATAAAAAGTCAGCTTCGCTTTCAGGAATCCACAACATTTATGATTCTTCTACAAACCAAAATTGAGACTAGAGTGGAAACTACTGTCCTTCCACATAAATGCTTTTATTCCAAACAATTTCGCACAAAAATTCAATATTTTTAACTTACACTTCGGTGGACCAAGATTTTCCATGTCACATTTGTATACAGGGTGATTAATAAATATCTGCACAAACTTTGTGTTTGTAATGTAAGGTAAAAATAAAACTAAAATGTTCTATATAACTTTTCCCGCAAATCCTTACTTTCAGAGTTATGATGCAGAATGTCCTATCTTGCTAGGTATCAAAACATGGACCAGTAAAGCCTTCGGTAGTGTCATGTTAACCTACATAGCGACTGCTTTAGATGTTCCTTATGCGTAAACCCCAATACAGTTGATTCCGACCTGATAGAACATTGTTTAATGTACGTAGGTTTGTATTGATCTTGGAATTTTACAGATCCCGTTCAACTCATTCTGAACAGATTCATAGCCATTTTGATTTCCTTGCTGTAGTTCGGAATTTGAGTGGCATAAACGAGCGCCTTGAGACGGCCCCAAACGGAGAATACCAGGGGACTCAGGTCCGGTGATCTGGCTGCCCAAGCAACCGATCCTGCACGATCTATCGTACCGTACACAACTGAAGCCTACTGAACTAACGACAGAATGAATGTGTACTTACGAGACGTGGTGACGGTAGGATCTGCAACAGCACCATACAAACTACTTACAGTAAACAAATTCCTATGAGGTCGGAATCAACTGTAGTTGGGTATATGAAAAACAAACATCTACCGCAGTCGCTATGTAGGCGAATGTGACAAATCCGAAGGCTTTACTGGCCCATGTCTTTATGCCTAGCAAGATAGGACACTATGCATTATAATTCTGAAAGTAAGGATTTGCGGTGAAAGTTGTATAGAACATTTCACCTCTACATTAGGCCTACACCCACAAAATTTGTAAGTTACATATGAATCATCCTGTATATATGAGGCGTACAGTTCCAAAACCCTCTAAATCCACTTTTTCAGCAAAAGGATTTTTTATCTCTTATTGACCCATATCTATAATGTTCCAAAGAGCTTTACATATGAAGAGTCCACTGCAAGAATGATGGATGTCATTTGGAATATATTTTGCAGGAGAAGCAATTAAAAGTTTGAAATGCTTAGCGCTCAAAGCTTAACTGTGATTTCCCGATCATTACTGGACAATGATTATCAGTGTTAATGCCATATAACTCTCTATGTAGATTCAATGGGCCGTATTCATAGACATTTTTAGCGTGGGTTTCCGGTGGATGATCACCGTTTTTCGCATTCATAAACCAGTGTTAGCGATAGGATATGATTTGAATTCTGTACAAGTAACCAGTGGATAGCCGGGGCTAGCTTAGTACGCTCGTAGCGCGTGCTGCGAAATGTCTATGAATAGCATCCTATATTTCTTAAGCTATGCATTGACAGTCTTGTTTCATTTTCGACAAGAAAGTGACATCCATCATTCTTAAAGTGGACTCTTCAAATACTAGTGAAAAGGTTCATCTGAAAAATAGTTACATTTCCAATATTCTCTAAATACTTAGTCTTCTCAGACTAAAACAAAGGCAGTAAAAGTTTTTTTTTTTTTTTTTCATTTCCTGAAAAATTTGCTTGAATCGATTTAGAGGGTTTTGGAACTGCATGCTTCATATATACAAACGTATGTCTATAATTAAAATATTTTGTATCATATTATATGTCAGCGTTAGCATTAATTTTACTATATAATTGTTTTAAATAATTTACAAAGGAAAAGTTTCATCTCTGACACCAGAGCTTATATTTTTTCTCGCGATTAAAAACGCCATACTTTAACTGCACCATAAAATATATACCGTCGCCTTTAACACCAGCAATGTTTCAGTCAGAGTCATTTACGTATATCTGTGTGTGACGTATAATGTACGCTTCTAAACATCGTTCAAGTTAAATGGCAAGAAAAATAATGGAAATGCAATTGCAAATGAAATATGTGTTGGGTGATGAAATGCACAGAGAAAAATGTTTGCTTTTAAAATGGTCGTTTTAATTACAGCCATACAGGCGCTGCGTGCAGTTTTAATTTATGTTATGCATTTATATATCCAGCACTGCACATATATTAAAATGTTTAAACTTTGTCAGAGGTGTATATTCTAAATACAAATAGATGTAATAACTTTAAAAGTGTAATACATTTATGTCAGAGTAAATAATTGATTATACTTGCTTTAATTATAATAAGTCAGGCCTTCATATTATGTTATTTAACACATAGGGTTGCGTAACGTCGGCGATGCACGACAGGTTATACAAATTCATGTTGCCTTTGCCACATGCATCCTGAGGCCCTCACCCTTTTGCTACGAAAGACAAAGAAATTAAAACACAACAAAACTGTATGTAGCTAATTATACCTATTTATGTGCATTTAATTAAACCTTAAGAGGATTTCATTTGTCTACACTGGTTGTAATAGATGGCCATCACAAGTGTGGCGGCCTTAACAACGGTAATGATCACCACTGGCGTTAATTACGAGCCATCCAACCTGTTATGTCCGCTTTAAAAATGGCCACTTCATACCAGTCTTGCTTTCCTACATTCTATCGCAGCCATCCGCAAATTTGTACTCATTATGACATCACTGGACGCAAGCCGCAATACATAAGATGTAATATCAATCGAGGAGTACAGAGCACTCCGTTCGCATCCCAGTGGCGGACTCTCAACCCAATCATCTGACGTAGACTACAAAATATTGATTTATAGATGGACACATTATATTTTATTTCACCTTTATTTGTACTGTGCTACAACAACCTAGGAAAATGCGTCACAAATTTCCACTCTTAATACAACTCAGAAATTTTCGTCTGCCAGTCATGATCTTTGTTTAGATATTAGATATTTTCGTTGAGAAAACAAGATAGTATTCAGAAATATATTGAATGTAGAGCCAGACATAGCAACTATGTAGGGTAGCTGCAGGCGACCTATAACAGGACTACACATAAGTTATTATTTCTTTCTATGGAGAGAGCATTTTAAATGAATCTAAGCCAGTCTGGTGTATTACACAATGGCAACGTTTTATGTTCTCGCTTATTTCCAGCTGTCTTAATAACACGTTGGTCCATCTAGTAGACTATTTTAAAGCCGTATTTCGAGTCCCGTATGTTACTACAGATACAAGTTGCTTTATATTCAGATTCATTTCTTCTATATATTTTCTTCATACTTGGAAAATTCCTCTCCTGTTGTATTTTCTTTAAGGGAAATGACATCGAGCAAATATTGTTATACAGAGCGATTCTTCGTAACTCCGCTGGTGAACATTACCAATTTTACTCTAACAATATCTGTGTTTCCACCTAAAGCGAGAGATTAGATACTGTTCATGCATCTTATACTTTATTTCTAGTTCAGCTAATGTTTCAATATCCCTCATTCTCCTTTGTACTGTCCGTGTGCATAATTTCATACTGGTGAAAACATCAGACTATTCGGGACAATGTATGCAACTTTATTGCGACATGTTTTAATGAATTGTCCTTCATTATATGAATTCAAAGATTTTGCGATTTCCAAAGCAATAACTAACTTGCATGGAGTTCCCTTTGACTCATAGCTTGTTTCATCATATTTTAGTACCGAAACTTTTATTTCAATTTAGTTTCTCTTTAATGTTTTAATTGCTTCGCCCCGTGCAGCCTTACGAAAAGAAAATTATGTTTATACTTATTTTCTACTGTATATATTTCCGTTTACAATTATATTTGATATGTTCATGCTTACTTAAGATTTGGTGATAATATTTTGACGTGTCGTAATGTCACTAGATATCCGATTTATAAGTGCCTATTACAATAGAACACAAAAGGCGTCTAAATTGTCACCATATGCACAACAAATACACTTCCTCCCATTATTCTTTAAACACACGTTGAAGGTTTTGAGAAAGAAGCAATCTAAATCTAATCAGGTAATCCGCCACTGATAGATGCCTGTAAACTGGAGTTGTAGGGGAGTTGGACGGAAGGAAGGGGGTGAAGCAAAGACAGTTTACAACGCTGCCCCTGCGACGTCACTATTGCTAGTGATCACGATGACATTTCTGCCGATGCCTGTTCTATCGTATTTTCAAAATATACTGGATGACTAACATAGAAATAGTAGTCTTCCATTTCACTGTACAAAATTCATGTTTTCATATTTATATTATTTTATTACCATCATATGGCTATCAGGTAGAGGTTTATCTCACATTTTTGCATACGGTCCACCGCTACACTTGATTAAATCATATATCCAAAAATATTTCTCTTATCATCTATATCTCCCCATCTTCCAATTACATGAAGTTAAACGCTATTTCAGTCTATTTCTTTCCTTTATTCTTTCTGATATATGTACAATATTGTTCAACTCTTTATCTTCATTATCTTCCCTCAATCCCATTCCCGAATGCTATGCAATACTGTCTACCTTACTCTTGTTTACAAACATTCTCAGCTATAATCTACTCATCCATCTCTACTATCATTGTCATCTTTCATTAGGCCTACTATTATACCTAATTTTCCGTTTATTTTTTTTACTTGGTTATTTAACGACGTTATCAACTACGAGGTTATTTAGCTTCAATGGAATTGGTGATAGTGAGATGATATTTGGCGTGATGAGGCCGAGGATTCGCCATAGATTACCTGTCATTTGCCTTACAGTTGGGGAAAACCTCGGAAAAAACCAGGTGATCAGCCCAAGCGGGATCGAACCCGCGCCCGAGCGCAACTCCGGATCGGCAGGCAAGCGCCTTAACCGACCGAGCTACGCTGGTTGCTTTTTCGTTTATCTTAAAACATTTTTATCTCTGACTACTGTAATACTCGTATTCACTAATTTTTCTACTTTCTCATCTACATTACCGTGTTATAGTCTTTGTCTCATTTATTATATCAATGTTCTAATGTTTGTAACATTTTCTTCCTATTACTCGACCGAGGCCAGTGGAGTCCTGCAGCCCGGAGCGCCACTTGTACTGCTCCAGCGTTGGTATAGCTTCATCCCTATAGTTCACATTATGACCGCGGCTCCACTCCCCTCGGTCGAGTAATACATGTTCAATTCACTTATCACTTTATTGGAAACTTTTACGGTTCACTCTCACTACTTGCACTCACTTTATACCTCCTCCCTCTTCCGATATTCTTCCACTCTCAGTTACATGCAATCCTAAATAAGGTAGGTGTCCCTGATATGGCCATGCTAAGGTTTGAGAATTTTTCTAGCCTCTATTTTGAAAAAAATGGCAAAGCACTTTTTTCTTACTCGATCTCAGTCTAATGGACTTTCTTAAAACAATTTCCTTTCCCCATAAAAGTAGCTTTAATTGTCCAAAAAGCCTCAAATTCCAAAAGTCTACCTAGTGGCCATATCAGGAACATGTGCACATGATATGGCCACCCTTGTTCCATGTTCTACAAATCGTGATTGTTTTCAGTCTGATAGCGCAGTTGTGCTAAAATTGAATAATTTTGGTGTAAAATGAATAAACATGACACTTAATATCCTTTTTTATAATTCAAAAGTGTAGTAAAACAGGTTTTTTTCTTAAAATACAAATTTTTTGCGTAATCCCAGCTATAAGGCATGTAAATGTGTCAGGTGAAAAAATAAAAGTGAAATGAACTTGATATGGCCATGGTACATTTGATATGGCCATATCAGGAGCAGGTAAGCTTTCACGAAAATCGTTTGATTATGAACAACTTGTAAAAGATACGCCATCAACGACAACACCAATCAACAGAACATTAAAAACTGAATGGAGTACTATGGTGTTCATGGAACAAGTCTTTGAAAAACATGCATAAAACAAAGGCGACTTACCAGAGAAAAATAAGACGAGGTCACATGAAAACCGCAAAACAGGCAACTGACGCCATATTCCTCAACCTGACTGGATGGAAAACGATCAAGTGACATACCAGGATGCCCTTTCACTGGATGCTGCTGCAA
This sequence comes from Periplaneta americana, assembly GCF_040183065.1. NCBI lineage: Eukaryota > Metazoa > Arthropoda > Insecta > Blattodea > Blattidae > Periplaneta > Periplaneta americana. The sequence goes on along the minus strand of NC_091121.1, from coordinate 136,281,124 downwards.
TTTAGCGGATTTTTTGGTTAATTGACTCACAATAGGGGGGTGGCCATATCAGGAACATGGCCATAACAGGAGCACCCGCCTTACTATTATTTACTTATTATTTCTAACTCGTATTAGCCTCATTACCTTTATTAGGCCTGCTTTTCTTCTCACTGTTTTATTCTATTGATCTTGTCACTAACACTTCACTACTTATTCCTTTATCTTATTCTCAGTTACACTAAGTTATCTACCGAAATTGAATTCCGACGTAAAGTTTGCCCGGAGCCTTCTCATTCAGAAATGACTTTCCGGCATGGGTCTCCCAGCTTTACTTTCGAAGGATTTGAATATCCTAGCTTCAATAAGCGACCTTCGGAACCAATGGTCAGTACAGTAACGTCTAGAGCGCGAGGACAAGTCAATGGGCAGGAATAATAGGCAGCTAATCAATCAGGCCCATTCCGGCTGTTAGACTGTCAGACAAATCATACTATAATTAAATCAGGAATTGGAAAAGGGGGTTAAGTCACATTTATTATGGAAATGAATTAGCGACAGTAAGATACTCTGCATTAAAAGACGTATAGTTCTATGAAGCACGCACCAAAGTGTAATATTCGTTGTGCTTAAGTTTCGTATCATTTGCGAGTCCCTCACTGAGTATGGACCGTTTTCAATAATAATAATAATAATAATAATAATAATAATAATAATAATAATAATAATAATAATAATACATTTATTGCTAATTATTGAAACTTTATATTTTCTCTCTAAGCAATGATTTTTAAATTAACTTTAAAATAAAAATTACTACCGAATTGAATGTATGGCAGTTTAGCTGTTATCTTTTTATAAGATCCCTGAGCCAAATAACGCCATGTATACCTTTAACGCCACCTTATTAATTTTTGTTAACGACACAAGTTTTCGGTAGTGCACTGCTGTAGCCTGCATTCGCTTGCAATCTTGGGATGAAATGAGTTACTAGTGTCCGCTGACATTTACGAATGACATTATATTCCATCATTTTCCTGTTGTGTGTTGATAGTGAATGGCTGTTCTTATATCAAGGTAAGAGGCAATATGTTAAACTATATATTTTCGTGATCCTTAAACATTCTTCTATGTGTAGAACGTATTTGCTATCTATAAAATTTAAAAATGTTAGAGAAACAGGCATGTCATGTTATCAAGTACTCAGTAGCGCTTTAACGCCATGTGGCGTTAAAGGTCTACAGACAACATTTTGGTTTATGTTAGTAGTACTAAGGCTGACAGTACAGCATCAGTGTGAAAACATCAGGAAAATCACTAAGCTTTCAACTTACAAATGTTCAGAATGTGCAGTGATGATATTGGTTTAATTGCTTATCGATCTCTTATTTCTTTTTATTTTACATAACTTAATTTTTTTTCTTTTACTTATTGGAAAACATTCATATTAAACTGAGGTAAATGCTTTTGTGTTTAATAACTTTCTACTGTGTCACATTGTCTCTTTTTTTTAAGTAAGGAGTCACTGGAAAACATATTTTCCTAATCCATCTGGTGTTTCAGTTTCAGATCGAGAATCTTTCATTAGTATTGAGTGATTTTGTATCTTTTATTAACAGAAACTCAAATTTAGTCGCTTAGTTCAATTTGTGTTGTTTAGGAAAAATAATTCATTGACAATTATAAGTGTATAGGTTACTAGAAAATAGGTGGCGTTAATTGGACAACCTGTTCCTAATAACGCCAATTTACAAAGTTTTCCTATTTGAGTTATAATTCTTGTTCGGTATATAATATATCCATTTTCATTGTGCTATTTTGTAAAGATAAGATTACAGTTTCTATTTCATAATATTCGTGTTTGTACATAACTTATTTCCAGAGCAAAAGTGACTGACGTGTTAAGGTGGCGTTATTTGGTACGTGTACCTTAAAGCCTGGGATCGAAGTTGCTGCTGTGATTATAAGCTACAGTTATGTTACATTTAGGTTGTGTCAAGCATATTATGTTGTATGATCTTTTCGTTTTACATTTATGTGAGTACAAATTAAATATACTTCCCTCTTTGTGTACGAATTCAGTAAGTCATTGATATAAATTTTATGGATATCAAATTCTTTAAATTCAGAATACAACAATTCTGAGGGAAACACAAGGGGCTTATTAAGACGTCTTTATTATTTTTCTCTGTAGCAGTGTTATTGGCATGAGAGAGCCATCATATAATACCATATTATTATAATGTAGCTTACACTGATGCGAGGTAAATCAGTCGTGAAGTATGGATAATCAAGTAATTTCGTAGTATAACAAAATAGTGGATAATTTTTCTTAATCTATTGCAAAGAAACAGAACATGTTTTTGTTTATCCCAACGTATGTGTTGGTCGATTATTATTCCCAGATACTTAACTTGAGGAGATTTATTTGGAGAAGGCCGTTTATAATATTATTACAAGAACAATTGAATGTAATCTTTTTAAATATAAGAGTGAATCGGGAGATTCCTGCCAACAGATGTTAACAAAAATGGTACAACCGTAATTTTAATACGATTTAAGCCAAGTAGGCTGGAATCAATCCATTTTTAAACAATTTGATACCATTATTTCTATTAAAGTAGGTATCACCCCAAGTTTTCCCTGCGAAACCTCCCATTGCAAGAAGTTTTTTTCCAAGATATATTTTACAACAAACAGCTTTGAATTAATTTATTCAATATCAATTATTCAAATCAGGATACTCGCATTTTTATGTTTACCACGAAGGTCAAGACAGAAATGGGTGTAATGAAGTCCCACTTGTATATAAAAAAGTACATGTAGATCGAAATATCCACTGAAGTAAAGGACTTACACTTGTTTCAAAGGCTTCAGCTGAGCAGAATTTAATAAAATTGTAACTATGCAACATTATTACTTGTTTGAAACATATAGGGATTCATCTTCTTCTATAAGAGGCCAAACTTATCTTTCTTCAGACAGACAATTTGGATTGGTAAAGAGGGTTACCTCGAAAAATGACAAAGTTTATCCTCCAAAGGAGTATCCAGACAAGATAATTTCAGTATATGCTCAATAAAACTTTACTATGTTAATGTAACTTACATGACATTGATTTTTCTTATTTCAAAGCCAACTGCTACAAAAAAACATGCCTACCTTCATAACGTATCTAAAAAATGTACCCAGAGATAAAAATATATGCTTTATGATAGTTCTTTTCTTAGTCATTGTGTATAACCTAACACAACTAGGAGCAGCTAGTTCAAAAGAATGCAATGATAGACTTTCTAAACCTGTTTTCACTTCAGTTGCCAGCAGTCCAAAATATCAATTTAATATTGTGACCAGCATATTCAAAGACCGTGTACCGATTAATGCAAAGTAAATGGTACATGTTAGGAAAGTACTAGAATACATTCCAAGGAAAGGTGTCTGATATTGTGTATGTATACTTGTAAAATTAAACATATACACGTACTAGAATCGGTAACTATCTCAAAGGACACTGAATTAAATCTTGCAGAGAGTAATGTAAAACATTGGACTGTGCTATATACCCTAACTGAATAAATGCTGTTAAAATTTGAAACTTAATAAGGGTACAGTTAATAATCGTTAAGAATAAAAATTTATTAGATACAAAAACAGTACCAAATCCACAAAATAAATCTCAGGGTAAATAAAATTGCCTACCTCAGAAACCATTCTTTGACTTTGGTAACAGTCATTGTAAGAGGAACTTATTCATTGGAGACCACTTCAACATAAAGTTACCAATAAGCATCAAACGAATCCCAAATCTAAAATTTAGTACTTTTTAAAATTAATCCACTTAAAAACATAACTGTTCTGCATTCAGATCCTTGTGGACACCCTCAATGGAGGACTGATGATTTAATACAATCCTTCTGTCTAGAAATTGGTTTTTATAGTCATTTTAAAAGTAGCTCTAATGGACTTAGCGCTTTTATAAATTTCCTCATTCTATTTTAAGAATAAGTTTTAATTAGTTGCTTTATTAAATGCCAAATTCTGTAATTCAGTATGTTCTCTATGCATGTTGCTCCGCCTAATTTTATATCTGTTATGAAAATTTTATGTAACCGATTCCCAAGCACAAAAATGTAGCCTATTAGTCGAGGAAAAGTCATGAGCGATGATGAGCGATTGTTTAAGCTGAACTACATGTTCTTTGAACCTGAATCAACTCAATTTTAAATATGATGTCATTTATTCTTTTCCATATTTTTATTATATTTACTGAAAATGCTGAAAATTTTTGAATAATCGGTTCAAAAATGCTGCCAATGAATTCGAAAGACACCTGGAATTTTTAACCGAAGGAAAGTTGCTTCACATTGCAAGATTTGTATCGAAAGAAAGGAGCGCTTTTGAATGAATTTCAAGCGTACCTTAATATATGAACTTTATTTTAGAACTTTAATCAGATGTTACGTGTACATATGTAGGTACATAAGCAATACAGAAAATTATTCGGACACACACACAGATATATATATATATATATATATATATATATATATATATATATACAGGGAGTTTAAAAATACGGGGCATAATTTCAGATATGTATTTCCCACATGTAGACAATCAAAATAGTTCATTACAACATGTGTCCGGAAATGAAGTTCAACGGAACGTTTTTCTTTCCGCAGGTCATTGTCATTACAGAAGATGTTCAAAATGTCCACCTCCTGCTTGAATACAGACCTCACGTCGATGTCTCATTGACCTGCGAACACGATCCCAAACTCCACGAGTATTGCGTATGTCCTCAGACCATGCCACAATTCGATTCCGAAGGGATTCCAAATCAGACACCGGAGACGAATAAACCAATGATTTTAAATGGCCCCACAAGTACAAATCGAGAGGGTTCAGATCAGGTGAGCGTGGAGGCCAAGCAATTGGGCCACCTCTACCTATCCATCGATCAGGAAACCTTCGATCCAAGTACCGGCGAGCCGTACGACTGAAGTGTGCAGGAGCGCCATCATGCAAGAAGTGAATGTGTTGACGATTGATCAGTGGAGTGTCTTCTAAAACATGAGGTATGGTGTTTTCCATGAAGTTTGTGTATGCCTGCCCCGTAAGTCTGTTTACAAGTACATGGGGTCCAACTAATCGATCACCAATGATACCGGCCCACATGTTGAGGGAGAACCGCACCTGGTGATGAGATGGAACAGTTGCACGTGGGTTTTCATACGCCCATACATGCTGATTGTGGAAATTTGTTATGCCATCTCGTGTGAACTGTGCTTCAACTGTAAATAATACTAAGGCAGGAAAGTTCGGATTTACACCACACTGCTTGCAAAAACCATTGACAGAACCTAACTCGTGCAGGGTAATCTGCTGGTGACAGGGCCTGTACACGTTGCAAATGATAAGGATACAATTGATACTCTTTCAACAGTCTCCAGACAGTCGTATGAGGAACATTGACTTGCAACGCTACCCTTCGTGTGCTGATAGAAGGAGTCATGTTCACAGCCTCCAGAATCTCCTCCTGTACTTCTGGAGTTGTAGATCTTCCCAAACCAGGAGAGTTAAATTTTCCATACTCGCACAGACGGTAATGGAGACGTACAAATGTCTTCCGATCTGGACATTGTCGCTGTGGGTACCTCTCCTGGTACAAACGACGAGCCAGCGCAGCATTGCCGTCCGCCTTACCGTACATGAAGTGCATCTCTGCTAGCTCTTGGTTTGAATACATGTCGCACAGTCTAACGCCTACACAACAATGAATGTAACCTTCGCCTCGGAATGAACTGTCAGAGTGCCCTCTTAATGTCTCCTTTGACGGCAACGACCTGCGGAAAGAAAAACGTTCTCGTGAATTTCAATGTTGTGAAGGCCATAACTCGGAAATAAAGCATTTCCGGACACATGTTGTAATGAACTATTTTGATTGTCTAAATGTGGGAAATACATACCTGAAATTATGCCCCGTATTTTTGAAACACTCTGTGTGTGTATATACATATATTCATTTGCTTAGTTATACGCATGTTCGAAAACTGGAAAATATTTTATGGAACTTGAAATCATTTTAGGAATTGGTTATTGCCTGTCTTTCTCTAAATTATTTCAGTTTCAAGAAATTAAGGAATGTAAAATAGTCGCTGGGCGAATCCAGAAATGCATATAGAGTGTTAGTTGGGAGACCGGAGGGAAAAAGTCCTTTGGGGAGGCCGAGACGTAAATGGGAAAATAATTTTAAAATGGATTTGAGGGAGTTGGGATATGATGGTAGGGACTGGTTTAATCTTGCTCAGGATAGGGACCGATGGCGGGCTTATGTGAGGGCGGCAATGAACCTCCGGGTTCCTTAAAAGTCATTTGTAAGTAAGTAAGTAAGTAAAATAGTCGCAAATATATTATGCCCACAAACTTTGACATATTCCAAATGAAACGAACATAATACGGGGTGGGCATAATAAAACTATCCGCGGACAATATATATGAAATATATGGATATCTTAACGACAGAATTCAAATAACGAAAATTGACAATTATTCAAGTGAACCTTTAATTATTAATATAGGTGTTCCCCAAGGCACAGTTCCTGGCCCTATTCAATTTTTAATATATATTAATGACTTATTAAAAATTGACTTACAACAATACAATGGTGTTCACTATTCTTATGCAGATGACACAGTTTTACTTTTTGGTGGAAAAACCTGGTATGATGCATATAATAATTCAAATAATTGACTTAAATTAATAAAAAAAATGGTTTGACATAAATTATCTTTCTATCAACGAAAATAAAACCATAATTATTTCATTCTCATTATCTGAAAAATGTAACAAACTTCCTACATCTATATTAAGTATTAAATTACATAATTCTGATTGTTGTCTTATACAGTGTAAATGTCCGATTATTAAAGAATCCTCTGAAGTTAAGTATTTAGGCATAATTTTCGATAATCATTTGAAATGGAACCAACACATTAATTACCATTGTAATAAATTACGTAAAATAGTATATTATTTTGTTTTATTGAAGAATTACTTGTCATTAAGTTTATTACGTACAATATATTTAACTTTATTTCAATCGTTAATTATGTATGGAATTATAGGATGGTGTAGCTCATTTAAATCCAATTTTAATCCACCATATTTATTACAGAAGAAAATAATTAAAATATGTCTTCAGAAACCTATTGGTTTTCCATCTCAAAATTTGTTTCTAGACTTTAATGTACTTAACGTAAGACAAATTTATTATACTGTATTAATAAAATTCATACATAAAAATCGAAATAATTTTAAATTGTATTCTTATAGTTATGAAACAAAAGGTATGAATTCTTTAAGATTGTTTGAACCAAAATGCAACACTGTTACAGTATTTAATCATAATAGTAATTTAGGCCCAAGAATATATAACAAATTTATACTTAAATATCCTAATCTTGTCAATTCGAATTGTTCTAGTATTAAATTATAAATGTTATGTATGGATTTTATAAAAATTGAAAAATTGTAAATTTAAATTTATATACTATAATTGCAAATTGTATTGTATAATTATTAATTATAATTGTATTGTATGATTATTAATTTCAATTCAGGAATCCGCCCCTGAGCACGAGTTATACTCTTTCAGAGGCGAGCTAAAGTTTCTCTGTATATTTTATAATTTATGTTACAATTATTAGCAAAATAATAAATAAATAAATAAATAAATAAATAAATAAATAAATAAATAAATAAAATAAATATGTATAAGACTGACGCGAAAATGACCCTGACAATGCAGGAAACCGTGATTTCGATGCATCTTCTGTGATGTTTATTAACAAGAGTTAGTCTTAAACAGTCATATAAATATAAATATTACATATTTTTCCGGGCCACTTTTATTTTTCCCATCCTGTATAACAGAAAATTTAAAATCCTATGACTTAACACAAAACCTTGATCGACCGACTTACTTGAAAACCAACTTTTATTACATATTCTGAAAAGTTCCAGTTTTATCTTTCCATTCCATCTGGTAATATTCTTAAAATAGTACCATGTCTCGTTTAAGACCAAAAACGTTTTGCTCATTTTCTAGATGTTGAATTACAATTGGTCGGTTGTAGAGTTAAATTAAGTCATTATGTGGCTCCAAGGGACGTAAATTGTTTTACAAGCCTATATATCTAGATTATAACAGCACTTTACGTGACTTGGTAGAGCAGTTTGTAAGACCTGAGTATGCGGAGAAAGTAATAGTGTAACATTTATTGTACTTAACGTAACGGAGGCATACGTGTTTGTACACTTTTATGTTCACATTAAATGTGTTGTTTCATGCTTTTAAAACAGACGGAATTCATATATACGGGATGAAATGCAAGACCATGTATACTATGGGAGAGTTAATTAGTGGTCATTTTAGAATTCTGTGTTACGTACAGTAAACGAGTAATATATAAAGTGTGGACAAAATTCGAGAACACTGAAGTATAAAACAGAGGCAGGCAGAAATGGAAACTAAGAATACAAAAAGTAAGTAGGGAACAACGGATGTATAAAGAGAACTAATAAAGAAAGAGGACAAATGAATAAAACGAAGGAAACTAACAAAGGGAGAGAAGAAAGACTTCGAAAAGATACGTATAGAAGGAAATAACTAGAGACGAGAATTTCATGCACTACAAAATCCCAAAATATGCATGTATTCATGCACTAACAAACTATGAATAATGCACGAGAAAGTGGAAAATACATTAAAGTAAGCACTTTCATTCTTTTCATTTTTATTAAAAACCAAGGGCCGTATTCATAGACATTTTCAGCGCGGGCTTTCGGTGGATTATCAGCGTTTTTCGTATTCATAAACCAGTGTTAGCGATAGGATATGATTTGAATTCTATACAAGTAACCAGTGGATAGCCGGGGCTAGCTTAGTACGCTCGTAGCGCGTGCTGCGAAATGTCTATGAATACCACCCCACGATTCTAAATTCAACATTCACTTTTTAACTTTCAATTTCAAATTTTTACACTTCCCCATTACAGTTTACAGGACTTTGGTTTCATACACCGCTCAAACAGCAGCATGAGCGAGCTATATACCATAGCATGTTCTACTATTTTGTGATTTATGACCACCTGCAATTGAAGATTGTCAAATTATTTTATCTCGTTGTACATTTAACCATCAGCACATTGTTTTTTCTATACTTTGTATGGTTTTAAATTTTATGTTACACGTATGTTCTTAATTGCATATGCTTACACCGCCTATCACATTAACTTTTTCAAACAATTTAACGATTGTATTTAAACCAGAAATTATAAGCGTTCATTATGTGTCATTGCTTCGATGAGACCTGAGGATGCCATATTCATGGCGGAAACGTTCGTCGGTCATTATGTACCATTTCATGTAATAATATAATGGTTTAATGTTTGATTATTGATAAGTAAAATGTCGGCCTGGTTGGCGAGTTGGTATAGCGCTGGTCTTCTATGCCCAAGGTTGCGGGTTCGATCCTGGGCCAGGTCGATGGCATTTAAGTGTGCTTAAATGCGACAGGCTCATGTCAGTAGATTTAATGGCATGTAAAAGAACTCCTGCGGGACAAAATTCCGGCACATCTGGCGATGCTGATATAACCTCTGCAGTTGCGAGCGTCGTTAAATAAAACATAACATTTGATAAGTAATTCTGACGGTAATAAATCCATACATATTTGAAATTTATCATTACACTTATCGGAACCAACATGCCTTTGAAACTTTCTTTTTGTTGCAGAGTTATTTCACTTCACGTCCCCTCTCACAATTAATAACTAACAGCATTTATAAATTGGTTTCTGTGACATTCTGCACTTGTCAGTCAATATGCTTTTGTAGGCAGAGAGTGATCTCTCTACATCAAAAAAAGTTATGGGTGCAAACTTTAATTAACCTTTTTCTGTTATTTAGTTTTTTCTTTCTTTTCCTTCTTCACTCCTGATTCCTGACGCTGATATAAGGGACATAAAAATCGACAAACTGAGCTGTCCACTCAAAACCATTAAAACATGCATTTAAACTGAATATAATATATATTATATGCATGATTCTTTTTTCTTTTATCGTGTGTTTAGTGTGGATAGTTGTGTTCAGATTATAATTTATGTGTTCAGTTTGCATATTTTTTGTGGATGCATAATTTATGTGTTCAGTCTGTATAGTTTTTCGTATTTAGTTGGTATAATTTGTTTATGTGTTTAGTTTGTAAGTGTATAATGTAAGCTCTCTTGGACTGGCTCCCCAAGTGTAGTAGACCTTCAGCTCACCCTACACTCTCCTGTAGGAGGCCGTTGCCCTTATGGGATTTCAGGCTTTTCGTATTTCGTATTTCGTATATGCGTGATTAAGCTAAAAATTGCTTAAATGTACATTATGCATGTTTTTATCCCCCAAAGGCCAAAACATGCAAATATGCACGGAAAACGTACACATATTTGGAACCAGAAAGTAAAGAAATGGATTACTAAGTTTCAGCTATGTTCTATGTTCCTATAAAAACATGCATTTGCATGGAATTCTCGTCTCTAGAAATAATAAATGAAGAGAATGACATAATATCAACGGATGAACAAAAACAAAAATAATATCAAGAAGAGAATCCTATAACTTAACACAAAAACTTGGAACATAACAAAGAAACAATGGCTGAATCAAATTAAGAATGATATGTCATAATAGGCTAGGAAACATAGACGGAAAACTTAAAGAAATCTCAATGATTGCATGAAATGTTTATACTCTAATTAAGGAACTAGCTTATAATAATGATATATTTTCTTAAACACTGAAATGTATTTCACCTCAGTGTGGAAATAACGTACCTGTGGAGATGTTAACAGTTTATTCCTTGAATAGAGTACAACAAAACATTATAATAACAATAGTGGCTTGTGCAGCAAATGCTGTAAACTAAGTTCATTAGACGTTCAAATAACAATTTTTCAGATTTATTTTCAATTAATAATACCAAACATTTTGAAAGTTATTTGTTTCCATAATAATAAAACATACTCCCTCTGAAAGTTTTTTATGCCAAATACTTTTTCTTGGACTTATCCATCTTCATTTTTTGAGTTTCAACGCGAAAACGCAAGTAACAATGTCAGGACGATCAGAGGGTTTTTCATGTGAGAGTAAAGCAATAGCTATTTCAGGTCATTGTGGATTGTAGGTGAAAGTTAAAAAAAGTCAGGTTTGCTATGCTTTCGAACAATAGACATAGCATCTTGGTATAGCTGCTGCATGTAGAGCTTGAAATGCAGAGGGTAAAACCATTTTATCCTGCTAAGAGATCTCGCAGAAATGATCGGGAGACTATAAAATTATTATTTTATCAGTAAGTAATACTTTTTGGTCTTCCCTTAGGAACTGTAATTTTTACGCTCTCTCGAGCCAAAACTGAGGAGAATGACGCATATAAATATCTACACCACAGCGCCATTAAGTATATGAAAGAGATGGAAGCCCAATTGATTAATAACTATAAAAATATTTGATTTTTAATAACAATATTATTATCCTACTACGTTTTGTAGTTATATAATATATATATAATAGCCTCCAGTCAGTAAATTATAGAAATGAAGATCTGATTTAAGATATTCTCTACATCTACTTACATAAAACCAAAACGTTTCACTTTCATATCATCAATATAGCATTAATGTGTATAATTAATGAAAAATAGTCACATCATGACATTAACAATAATAATATTTCCTTTCTATTGGTAATAATATCAAACCACCTCAAGTTTTCTAGATTTTATATCCAACACAGAACTGTACTCAGAACATTACACATCGCAGAATCAGACCCATAAATAATTTTAGTAACTCTTGATGTTTTTAATAACCAATTGAATTTGAAATCTATATGTCAGCAATCTTCGTGTATTAGCCTATTGTTTATTGTAATGTGTGTTTTGTTTTATTCTGAAATGTAATTAGTTCTCAAAACTGACGAAAGATGGATTTTGGAAAATAGGAAAATTATGTAGGAAAACTAAGGCTTCACTGAAAGTTACTATTTTTCTGAAAAACCTTGGATACCAAACTGCAAAATGACAGGTCATTCATTAAAATCCGTTCAGCCGTTTTCCCATAATTTCCATTACCAGTTCAAATTATATATATACACATTTATATAGCCCTTCTATGCCCAAGGTTGCGGGTTCGATCCCGGGCCAGGTCGATGGCATTTAAGTGTGCTTAAATGCGACAGGCTCATGTCAGTAAATTTACTGGCATGTAAAAGAACTCCTGCGGGACAAAATTCCGGCACATCCGGCGACGCTGATATAACCTCAATAGTTGCGAGCGTCGTTAAATAAAACATAACATAACATATATATGTCCCAAATTAATATTTTTTCTCAGAAAGAAAATAATTTCCTCTAAATTTTAAAACAGTTTTACTCGACAAGTAATATCCATACGATTCTGATTTTTATTCATATCATTAGAGAACCTGAAAAGGTATGAAATATTCCTTTGCAGTTTTTCAATAAAATGGACGGTTTTCTTGCAAATAAAATAAATATATTAACTTGCATCGATATTTTCTATCAGCAGAAAATCTGGAATCCTACTGAAGTAACTACGAGACGGAACTTCCCTGTTCGGAAGGAGTGCGTGTGTGCTTATGTGAGCAGCGACACGCTGTTGCCAAACTGCGCATACTTTTAGCGTATTTTTCTAATTAACCATGTACTTAATGACAAAACGGATAATAGATTTTCCATTTATTTATTTAAGTCTTTGTTTGTTTCTTTGTCTTTACTTATTTGTTCACTTCTTCATTTATTTATTTATTCATTCTGACTTTTTATATGTAGGTCTACTATTATGTCAAAACACCAGCATATACTCAATGCAATAATTGTATAAATTACTTAGCGAGTTGGCTCAGACGGTAGCGTTTGAGGCTCGTATTCGGGAGGTCCCGGGTTCAAACCCCTTGGCCGATCAATCTGACTTGGATTTTCATGGTTTTCCTCAGTCACAAAGGGAAATGCCGGATTGGAAATTTACATACTACGATTTATCACTGTTTCAATCACCAATATCATGAACATTAATAAAAATCTCTAATCAGTCATATACAACACACAATAGTGAAAACTGACTACTGGTATACTCACAGATTTAAACGCGCGATATAACCACACTCTACTATATACATTCATGAAGCTCAATACGTAGGGAATATGCATCCATAGATACCTAGTTGCTAACCACTAGGATCGCTACTATGCCTCACAACAGAAAATGTGAAACAGTACCGGCACAGTCTATTGTGCCTATTACCCTCAACAATCAACCTTCGTGACTGAGAGAAGAATCAAAAAAGGATAGCGGCCCTTGAGAAAGAGGTACGAGCGGTAACAGCACCTAAATTAATTGTAGATCAACAATATTCTATTTTCAATTTTAATTTTATTTTCATTTCATTTTATTTTATTTTATTTTATTTTTGGGGGGCAGCTATCCTCGACATAAATTATTTATTTTTCATATATAGAACTGCACAGATGGTTATTTACAATTAACAAGGAATGTCTTAAAACATTAAAGACTATATCTTGAAGTTCTAAAAGATCGATATGGAAATTATGAAAGAAATTGATACAAAATCTTGATATAGTGCCCCTTGCACCAAAGATCAAGCCAATTACTTCCCAGCGACAAACAGGTATGTGGTATTTGTCTTTCAGATAAGGAAAGTAGGGTTCATAATGTCTTTTCTTTTCCAGATCTACTTCTTGTGGTAGGAATTCGACACCCTCAAATCTTATAGTGGGATCGATTATGAAGCCAATCTTTTGATTGTTATCAATTGCTATGATGTGATAAAATAATGAAAGACGATAAAGGTAACCCTTAAATTGGCGAAACTTCATTTCTGACACTAGTTTATTAAACCGTGTCGGACTGTAAAGAAAACAACTATCGCAATGTCCATATTTTATATGTTGTACAATATTATAGCTGTGGCTGGGAGGAAAAAGGTCTTAAGTAAATTTTTTTGTCAAAATGAGATTTTTATATACACTGTGTCCGGGACAAAATTTACCAATAAGAAAGTTTAATAACTCGCGTAATAATGGAGATAGGAAAATGAAATTTGCGGCAAATGAAAGAGGGACATTTTAAGTTTTATGTGTGATGTTGGAAACATTTGGTCATTGTTGTTGACATAGCTGTAATTAAAATGGCGTTCACAGTGCAACAAAAAATTCAATGCTGCTATTGGCTTGCCGAATTCAAGTATCCGAAGATAGTGGAGAGAAGATTTAGACAACAGTGGCCTCAGAAGCAACCACCAGATAGGCACACAATAACAACTTGGCATAGAAAGCTTCTTGAGACCGGTTCTCTTGTAGAGAAAACACCCTGCGGAAAGAAAGTGACAGAAGCGCAAGTCGACAGAATTCAGCAAGCTTTCCAACGGAGCCCGTGTAAGTCTGTTCGCCGTGCCAGCAGGGAACTTGCAATTCCAAAGTCAACTATCCACGATGTTCTGCACAAGAGGTTCGCTAGTGACATGCTGTTGAAAATTGATATTGAAAATGGATATCTGCAGAAGGTCGTGTTTAGTGATGAGTCCACCTTCCACGTCTGTGGGATCGTCAACAGGCATAATTGTCGCATCTGGGGATCAGAAAATCCGCATGTAGTGAGGGAATTGGAAAGGGACAGCCCTAAGATTAATGTTTAGTGCGGACTTACACATGAAACTGTGATTGGACCGTTCTTTTTTGTGGAAAACACTATCAATGGAAATGTGTATCTTGATATGCTGCAAAATTACGCCATTCCTCAAATTCCACAGGGATATGTTTTCCAACAAGATGGAGCTCCGCCTCATTATGCATTACATGTTACAGATCACTTGAATGAATGCTTTCCTCAGCGATGGATTGGTCGAGGTGGACCTACAGCATTGCCTCCCAGATCCCCAGACCTAACCCCACTGGATTTCTTTTTTTGGGGATACATAAAAGACATTGTGTACAAGACTGCAGTGGGAGATTTGGAGGATCTGCGTCGGAGAATTGTCGCTGCTTGTGCAACTGTCACTCCAGAGATGTTACGAAACACATGGCAAGAACTTGACTATCGCCTGGACATCTGTTGTGCTACAAGAGGTGCACACATAGAAGTTTATTAGTGGTCATTCGAAACTTTGGAAGTCCCTTTGTCAATTCCCGCAAACAGCATTTTCATCCATCAATTATTTGGTGAGTTATTAAAATTTCTTATTGGTAAATTTTGTCCCGGACACCCTGTATTCTGAAAGCGGAAACAATCCTCTACAATCTGGTAAAACGGTTAAAGTCAAGACTTAAGAATATTTAATAACCTATTTTGCATTCCTAATAATTTACATTTCCCATTTATTTTGACATGAAAAAAGTCTTATGTTTAAATAGTCCCTTCTTCTCAGTTTGGGTTGTAGTCTTAAAAGGGCTTAAGTGCGGCTATTTTTGGAAATAATCAAGGAAATTGTTAAATGAGCAACATAACCTATTTTATAAGAAATATAAATAAATAATACCAAGGAAGAAGCTCTCAATTAAAATAACTCTATAATTGATACCAATTTTAATCTTTCTACTCCTCTCCTGAAAAGTATACAATTTATACTTAAGATCTTTTTCCTCCCGGCCACAATTATTAGTATTGTGTAATTTTGGTTATTTAGTTTTCCTACAAATTTCTTTATTGTTCTATTAAAATTATAGCATAATTAATCTGTTGTATCCTACAGGATACTTTGTGAATTTAAGGGTTAATTTAACAACTGAAGGGTTTTGTAAAAAAGAATCGTAGTCCAAAAAAAATTCAAATTTGAGATATTAAGCATATGGTGAGCGTATTGTAGCGGCCACATACTGAATTAGTTGTTGGTGAAAAAACTCGATAATGCTATATTATGGGTGTGGAAATTTTCAGTGGTTTTCACAAAACAACCATAGTCCAAATACTTTTTTTGTGAACATAGCCATTGTCCAGGACGATAGTAGGATTTACAAATATCCCATTCATATCATTTTGAGACATTTATCCATACAATTTTAAACTGCAGTAGATTGAAAGTACTGCTTCTTGTACGAGGTAAAAGCCACCTCATAGAAAAATACTTTAGCACGTGAATTGTTGTATTAGTTATGGAGTCATCTTTAGGTGCAGAAGTAACCCCATGGAGAAACGTAAGCAACGAAAGGAGAAGAAACGGGATATAATAAAGGAAAAGAAGATCAAAGGAGAATCATCTTCAGCCAAAACAGAGTATTTTTTTCTTCATACAACCTTTGTACATAGTTACCTACTTTTCTGTAAAAAAATTTAAGTTTTAAATATACTTCAATTTTCCCAAATTTCTACAATAACTTAAGAAATGGCATGATTAATTTTATGAGTCATTTTCTGAGTTCGCAGCAATAGAGACGATCAAAAACGGAAAATTATATATTCCCCAGAGTACTGGAAACACTTCAGTTTAAGTGAACTGGTTTATTACATACATCTTTTATAATTATCAGAGCGTTTAATTGAAATTTAGTTCCTATTTTATGGTAACTCTGGGGACATTTGATTACGTTTAGATTCTTTACAAATTTAAAAAAATGCCTGTATCAAGTTGAGGTTATGTTATTTAAACAAAGGAAAAAGTCGCCCATTTACTAACAAATAACTGTCATTTCAGTATTATTATTACTGTCAAAATATTAAGTAACTCAAAGGACATACAATTAACCTAACCTACCTTTAAATATACAACACTTGAAGCAATTCTTCTTCTTTCCACTTATATATATATATATATATATATATATATATATATATATATATATGGGAGGATTATGCTCTGATAACAGCACACTCCAAAGTAGAGTCTAGAAACAAATTGCAAATATTGCAGGACATCAGTATTCTATGACTCATTTGAAAATTATTTTCGAAGTTTAAGTTTCATAGAGTGAGCATGTAAAGTGTCTAGGTTTGGTACTAATTTAGTAGGAGTTAGTTTTCAAACAAGAGCATCTGAATCTTCCCAACATCTGCGAAGTAATAAAGCGATAATTTTTCAATTCTGTGGTTGTGGACAATTTTTATTTACAAGTACTTCAACTAGCTTATGGAAATAATACAGACGTGGACAAATTATTAGACAAAAACGTTTTTCTTGGAAACAATGTAATTCATCATATCAACTATCAGTATAATTCACAGAGTCTCTATTGTTGTAAATATGATTGTTTACATCTTCTAGTATAGTTTCTCAATGGTTAAGTATATTTTGTCTAGCTGTGTTAGTACTATTGGTGTTTTAATTGTATACTGCAGAAGATGTTCAACAGTCTGCTCTCCCATGGCCTGCAAGAAGACCGGACATAAATGAAATTGAATACCTTTGATCAATACTGAAGAAGAAAGTGAACAAAAAGAGGCTTACAACGAAACATGAACTCATTTAAGCACTGTCTGATAACTGGCTAAATGATGCTGATGTTCAAAGAAGGTGTCAAACTTTTGTTTCCAGCATCCCTGACAAAATCAACGTGTTAATAAAGAATAAGGGAATGTTCACAAAATATTATTAACCTGCACACTTAATTTTTGTTAATTATTTCTGTGCGAATTACATTTTTGTTCATTATTTCTGCCGATAAATGCAGCTTTGTTACATATATAATTAATTAAGTCTAAAAATTTGTCCACGTCTGTAAATGCATATAATTCTTTGAAGTACAATTAAAATGTTGTAGCAATTGAGGACCGTTTTAACAAAACTCAACAAACGCCGTTTTTTTCGAAATGCGCGTTTTGACGGATTCTGGTCAATTGTAATGAGAGGAAAATGATGCAGTGCTCATAATATCACAAAACTCAACATTTTCCGTTGAAAAGAGTGCCTCAACGTAGAGAGTTTTCACAAAACTGAACATCTCCAGTTCTTAAATTTTCACAAAACTCAACATATCCTCTAACTCAACATTTCACACTTCTATCCTGTTTCACAAGCTACACTATTTTACAATAATGTAATATATTTGCATTTTGACAACAGTGACACATTTCGGAGCTCAAATATTATATAATATTTTGTTGTTTCCTGCGTTAATTCAGTATAAATTTGGCCGCTGTTGTAAGTGCATGTATTTTATGAATGCTGATGAAAATTGGATAAGGAGTATTCTAAATCCGTTCAAGCTACTGAAATGGGCAGGAAGAGTAGAAGCAGAGTACGTTAATGTAAGAGTAAGAAATATACTGTTGCGCCTAAAAATAATGACATACCTCCAAACTAGACTGTAATCATTGAGAACAGGGAAAAAGAAAACGTGCTGCAGGTTCCTTCTGCTTAACTGATCTAATTAATTTTCGAGACAATTTATACAGAAGTAGCACAAAAGTTGAACATGATAATTTTTTGCTAAGACATATGAAAGTTGATCTACCTAAACGGCATAGAAGGACTTCAAAAAGCTAGAAAGATTTGTGTCTATTTCATATTTCGTAAGAGGTGAAAATGGAGAAGGTTTCCCAGTAGGCCTATGTACTGCTACGTTTAGAAAAGTGACAGGTATGTTATTACGACATTGAAGGATGACATAGGTAATTTAGAAAAAATGTTTACTTACAGAAAAATCCTGAAATTAACTCTTAGAGATTGTTTTCAGATTCTTGTGGGTCTCAGAATAAAAATTGCATACTGATTGCTATGCTTGTTGGTTACCTGGAAAGCTCTGAAGTTTTTAAAGAAATTAAACATTTCTTTCCTATCCGTGACCATAGCTATATGCCTCTGGACCATGTGTTTCAATTGATAGAGAAAGAGCTGAGAACACATGAATACATCATATTGGCATCAGATTATTATGAAATTATGGCAATGTTTGGAGACGTAAAACTTTTGGGCAAAGGCTGGCATACTTGTGATTTTAAATCGATGACAAAAAATAATGTAAAAGTCAAATTACCATTCAAATTATCTGAGATGAGAGTACTTACGTACCAAAGAACTTGTAAGAATCGTGTAAAGTGTTATTTACAAAACACAAATTTTTCTACACCAATACAAGTTCAAGTGTTTAAACCAAGAAAGACAAGTGCTTCTGTAATGTCTAAAACATCTGACCTTTCACTGGTGAACCATGTAAGCAAAAACAAAGCTAATGATATGAGGAAGTTAATGAGTTACTTCCATAATGGTATTTCGGAGAGGGGAAGCAAGTTATTTTGTGGTAAAGTTTTAAAGGGATATGCCAAAGATTCTGACAATAGAATAGATTATGATGAACCATTGCACTGAGATTATTGTGCACGATTTTGATCTTCAGTGATCTGTGTAATGTATTGCACAAATAGAAACAGTTAATTCGTGCAAATAAAGAGTTCTTGTAAGTCAATAACAAATTTTGGGGGAAAAAAAGCTTGAAATTAGGATTCAGTGTGTTCAATTAACTTTTTTTAATTCAGGAGTACTTAAGCAATATTTTAAAATACGTATTAATGATTTTGATGAGGAGTTTACAGCTGCGAATGAAAAATAATTAAACATTTTAAGGTATGTGCATTTAAAAATGTGGATGTGTTGAGTTTTGTGAAATTCTTAACTTTTGTCATATTTTTTTCCAAATAATTAAGGTAACAATAATAATTGCACTTTATATGAATTAATGCATCTCTGAAAGAGGAACAATGCCCAATTTTTTTCAGAATTATAGCATCAAAGGTCTGAGAATAAACTAAAAAAAACGTTTCCTGTAAAATTTTTAAAGTGGCGTTTGTTGAGTTTTGTGAAAACGGTCCTCAATTGTTCTCTGTGCTCTATTGATTCTTTTAAATTTTAATTTATATAGTAAATGTGAAACATAACTTATGAAATGCCACGGACAAGAATAACTCTAAGTGTCACCAACACCCATGCCAGATTGTTATTTGTTTCGCTTGTAAATTTATGTTTTTGGACTATGACTTTTTTCAAAACACCCTATAATTATAAAATTGGATGCAGATATTTCTTGAGTTTCAGGGTTGGGCTGATATCTGATAATATTCTCATAACAATGCTTTGAGTCTTCAACTTCTAAACAGGAACAAGTCGATGACTGTATCTAGCCTGTATGTTTATAATATGACTAATGAAAAAATAGTATTTCAATAGATTCTACTGAAACATTTCTGTTGATCATTTTCCATAGTTTGTCGTATTGCCCCATTCTGATATCGACCTATGCAAACTCTATAGCAACATTTAACCACAACTGATTGTAATCACTTCACAACGGCTTCCCCTAAGGAAGGTAATTATCAGATTGGTTGTTTCCCGACCGAATTCCCTTCACCACTTCCTCTAACCCAATTTTCTGGTAGCTGCATCATCCCCTTGCTGCTATCACGCTGTCACATGTAACTCCACCCTCTACGCCAGTTCATTATACAGTCATAAAGCCAAGATGTAGTTAATGTCTTAATGGATATTCTTCACTCAAAATATACAGTTTGCATACTAACTCCTACTCGGCAAAGAGTTCTCTTTGCTGAGGTAAACTGTATTCCCATGTAAATATCTCGTGTAAGTAAACGAGGGAGCTATCTCTGTTTTTCGGTAACAGTATTCAGCATTAGAGTGTCTTTGCATAACATGGTGATGTTTGTAGAAGATAATGATGTAACTCTCTTAGAAATCTGCTATGAAATAGGTCCGCATACAGATGTTTATTTATCTGCGTGTTTCTAAAGAAGTCATTTACTGAGAATTGGTATTTTCAACGAAATGTACAGATATGTTTTGAAAGGCAGTCTAGAAATTAAATAGATTTACAAAGCTCAAAGTTTTTTTTTTTCCTGTTCTTCTCTTCGTCGTTCTCGTCAGTGCTGGCGAAAGGACGTTTTTACGAACTAGACGAATAATTTTATTGCGTATGTTGAATAGTAAACTAACATACCTTTTTTTCTTATCTGTTGCAGTTCACTCTATAATGATGGGAAATGCAGAATGAATCAAAAGACTCCGTATATAGAGAAAATTTGCATATATGGATAAAACATTTCCTTAAAAAAAAACACTCCCTCCATTTACAAACGTTATCGGCATGGAAACCATTACATCACGTTTTTAAAAGGTCATAATACGACAGCAAATGCAATCATGACTGCTCTGAATCTATGACACTGTGAGATCAGAAAGTCAGCAGAGACCATACCAAACGAAAGAACTTGAAAGCGGTACGCCGGATATTACGTCAAACTACAGCATTAACGGCCCATGATTCTCCGCGAACAGGCAAATAGTCAAATTATTGTTGCTATCGGCTGCTATTTCAAGTCTACTTGTAATTATAATGATGATTAGTTGTTACGTGTGTGTTATAACAGCTAAACAGAAATTTTCACGAAATACTGCAACCTTTCATACGTAATCAGTTAATTGTTATATTTATGTCTAATGAATATAATTCATATACAGTAAAAAGTGTACTCATTCTTAAGTCCCTTACCATTATTGCTTACCTCCTTCACAGATTCCCAAATAGGTATTCGTAAAAACGAATAGTTAAAATTTATAAATAAGCCAAATATGCTGCCAATGTCAAGAAGTTTTGTTTGTTCACAACACTTTCTAGAAGGAAGTTTTTGACAGGTTTATGTATAGTACGGTATTTTAGAAAGCCAGTACTTAAAAAGTTATATTTTCTCAAACGTAAATGGCTTAGAATGAATGTGGAGGAAATAGGAACTGTTATTAGATTGTTATTACATCAATGTATACATTTTTCTATATACACTATTTACTAAACATGTCAGGGTTCTTACTTGGACTGAACACATCCTTTCTGTCCTTATTATTGTTGTTCACTATATTCACCAACAGAATAATAGTTTATTTGTGGAAAAACATCGGCTGAATTTCACTAAACTTTCCAAATATTCACAACAGGAAACACAATTCATAAAATGAACAAAAGAGCTGATTAACACACCGAAAATAGACGAAATATGCCTAATTTGATAGCCGTATTACCACACCTCGATGATTAACATAACTACAAAAATTAACATTTTTAGTTTTTTACAGCAATCGGTAGCAAATTCGTTCTTCTACTTACTTGCAAATGGCTTTTAGAGAACCCAGGGTTCATTGCAGCCCTCGCATAAGCCCGCCATCGATCCCTATCCGGAGCAAGATCAATCCAGTCCCTAGCAACATATCCCACCTCTCTCAAATCCATTTTACTATTATCATCCCATCTACGTCTCGGCCTCCTAAAAGATCTTTTTCCCTTCTGGCCTCCCAACTAACACTCTTTATGCATTTCTGGATTCGCCTATACGTGCTACATGCGCCACCCATCTCAAACATCTGGATTTAATATTCATAATTATGTCAGGTGAAGAATACAGTGGGTGCAGTTCTGAGTTGTGTAACTTTCTCCGTTCTCCTCTAACTTCATCCCTCTTAGCCCCAAATCTTTTCCTAAGCACCTTATTCTCAAACACCCTTAACCTCTGTTTCTCTCACAAAGTGACAGTCCAAGTTTGACAACCATAGCCTATAGGGCAACCGGTGATAGAACTGTTTTATAAATTCTGACTTTCAGCTTTTTTGAGAGCAGACTGGATGACAAAAGATTCTCAACCGAGTAATAACTGGCATTTTCCACATTTATTCTACTTTTAATTTTCTCATGAGTGTGATTTATATTCGTCAGTGTTGTTAAAAGATATTTGAAAATTTCCACGTCTTCAAGGGACAGAATTCCTATTTTTATATTTCCATTTCGTATTATGTTCTGCTTACGAGACGTGACCTATACTTTGACTTTAAGGGATTTTCTTCCAAACCTATCTTCTTACTTGCCTCATGTAATATTCCTGTGTTTTCCTTAATCAAGAGTTTGTGGATTTTTCTCCTAACTAATTCTCCTCATACTCATAAATAAGCAGCTGATGTAACCGTTCAATTCCAAACCCTGTCATCCTTGACTTTCCTAATCGCATATTCTAGAGCAATGTTAAAATTAAAGGTGATAGTGCATCTCCTTGCTTTAGCCCGCAGTGAGTTGGAAAAGCATCAGACAGAAACTGGTCTATATGTACTCTGCTGTAAGTTTCACTAACTGAGACACATTTTAATTAATCGAACTATTGTCTTGGGAATACAAAATTCATTCGGCCACCAGAGTGGCTCAGTCGGTTTAGGCTCTAGCCTGCCGGTCTGAAGTTCCCCTTGGGCGCGGGTTCGATCCCCGCTTGGGCTGATTCGACATGGAGGCTGTAAGATACTGTCCATACCAATGCAAAAAGGATGTTTTACAAAATATGATTGGCCGATTATAACTTCACATTATATAATGTTGCATCAAGGAAAACAGATAACTTCATGATCCTGGAAACTGTCGTCAAGAAGGGTTCAACTGAAATAGCTTCATGTATTTACGTTCTACTACAGGAGGAGAGTGATGGTAAAAACTTAATTTTCTTGTCGGGTGTCCTATTAGATATTTCAACATTCCTAAAATGACACATTCATACATTCAATGTGATAGTGCACATAAGCAAGTTGAAAAGGCTAGCAAGTATATAGACATCCATGACTCTTCAAGTTGGTACACTTGGTGCGCATGACTTCAAAGGAAAAAAGTATTATGAATGAAATCAGCAAACAAGATTTTATAAACTTTTCATAGATGCAGAAGATTGTCAGTTTCCAGTACAGAAAAAGTGAACCAGATAGATTACATTTCAAGTACAGTCATGACGAAGAAAATAGAAGTTTGAATGTTTCGAAACGTATAAGAAGAAGAAAAGATGCAAACGACGTGACACTGCACTCAGCTTACTGAAATTGAACACTGGAAATATCAGCTGGAAAACATAAAGATCTGATAGACTTGTGTAACAGTGGAATCATACCTGCCCAATACCACCATTTCTACATGCCAATTAAAACAGAAACAAACATAAGAAAGAGAGTAAGTGTAGTGATGGCAGTGTAGAGGATAGCTAAGAAAAAATTACATTTTTTGTAAAAACAAATTAAGTTAAACTTAATATAACTTCATAGATTTTCTTCAGCTTGTTTGATGACATAAAGATGTATCTCAGTAATAATAATTATTAACATAATTAGTACACACATGAAAAGTACACACAGCACATATGCCTCACTTGTGTCCGTGGACACAATGGTGTAAGAGGAAATGAAAGAGCTGATGAGCTAGCGAAAGCTGCAGCATCCAGCAACGAAACCCCGACATACAGTTTACAACCGATATCTTTAACAAGAAACAAATACGACAACAGGCTCATCAAAACTGGAATAATAGATGGACGACAAGCTCAACCGGATCACTAACAAGAAACATCTACTTCCCAACAATCCACGACCGACTCAAAAGCCATCACTTCAAACCTACTTTCGTAATAACGCAGTTTCTTTCTGGACATGGGAAATTTGGAACTTACTTCGACAGATTCAACATTCCAGCAGACATCGACTCTACATGATCCTACCGCGAAGACCTTCACAGTATGAAACACCTTCTATTTGACTGTCCTATTATTGAAGCAAAGAGATTTCAAATAAAGACACATCTTGTGGACTACGACACCGAATACAGGACTCCACTATGTGAAGTAATCAAAAAACCTTGTTGCTACAGACAATTTATAGACTTGCTAAACTTTATATTTAAAAGACTGTAGATACATATTTCACCATTATCTGTGTAAAAATAAGTAGTATAGATAATTAGTATATCATATAACAAAACTAAAACCCTAGCATACCGCTTGGTGAATTAGGATCCTTTTCCGCGGATATTTAATAATAATAATAATAATAATAATAATAATAATAATAATAATAATAATAATAATAATAATAATAATAATAATAATAGTAACATAATTAGTGACTTTACTTCTGTTTCAAGAACATTACAAACATGTTTTATAAAAAAAATATTTACTTTATATGTGATGTTTCGGTTTCTGAAAGAAATAATAAATTTGCTTTTATCCATATGTGGAATATCAACAATTTTGTATTTAAAAAGTGTTATTTTGTTCCCTTCTGAAAGTTTAAATTTGTAGTTACGTTAGTTTGACACTCAGCTCTCGATTTTTTTTGTTACACTGTTTCAAACTTATTCCTTCTACCTGACTGCCGTGCTTCTGTACTTCGTTGCAGTTCGAACGTCTGATCGACATGACGTGATTGTCAAAGTCGATGCTACTTCCAAACGCTCTTTACGTGTTTCATGGCATTAGGGGGTTCTCGTCATAGAGTTTCTCATCAGAGTTGAATGCTAAAAATAGAGGTATTTTATAGTCATGATGCAAACCTATCACTTTGAACAAAGCAGGAATACACAGAAAGTATCTACATTATATGTCATAAGTCTTAATCCCCAATCTTTGAAGTTAAGTGAATACGGAGTTTGTGCAATGAGCCAATGGCTCGAAGAAGAGTAGTGGCGCGTGAAGATGTGCAATGAAAACAGACAACGCCTGCATGAAGGAAAACAAACACACACACACAAACAAATAATTTCAAGATTAGGACTGTGTTGTGTATTATAAAAAAAGAAACACAGTATTTGTTATAAACTTTTAACTTAATATGTTACTGTTTCACAGGCACTACTATGAATGAAATGTTTAAGTCTTGGATTAAAATAGTCTTTTCTGCAAAATTTTAACTTAAAATATCGGTATAACTATAACACAAGTATTGCTCTTAATCAATGGCGGGCATTCCTGCGGCATTGCCGCAGTGATGTCAGACCTCAGCGAAGCATCAAACTTTCCCCCTACCTTCCCCTTCCCCCACTCCATGAAAATACTGCGTGTGTACGTGGCGGATTATACTGGATTGCTGTACTTTAGAGCTACATTAGTGATACGATGTCTTTCGCAGAATCATATGAATCGAGAGGATATCACACTTACAAGAAAGGCAGTTCTTTCATTTCTCATGTTTAAGATCAGTTACAAATATTCAGGACGCGAACTTAAATATGTACATTCTTAAAATAGACTACCTGTTATACGAGTTCAAAAACACAGATTCAGTGATTTTCAAAGGGTGGAGAACGATTTCAATATTTTTGCCACTCCTTTTCATGTTTAAATTGAAAATGTTATCCCAGAATTGCAGTTAGAGGTACTGGATTTGCAGAATGATGGCTTCTTGAAAGCAGAATGTGAAGGTCTACTGGGGGCTAATTTTTTTTTTTAAGATGTCCAGTGCTACATATCCACTGCTTAGACAGTTTGCTTAGAAAATACCGTCATTTCCCATAACTATTGTCCTGGAACATAACTATTGTCCACGATACAACTATTCAAATTTTGTACTCCATAACGTAGTACGTCGTTTATCTATATTTTTGCTGTAATGTTGTTTGAATTCAAGTCACTGCAACTATCAAGGAAAGGTCTATGTTACTTCTACAATGATATTTGAATGGTTGTATCGTGGACCATAGTAAAGTTGTGTTCCAAGACCATAGTTATAGGAAATGACGGTATGTATTCATCAACCCACCAGTGCGAACAGCTGTTTTCTAAAATGAAATTTATAAAGTCCAGCTACAGTTCCCGCTTAAGCGATGCTCATCTCCTTGCGTAACTGAAAATAGCATGCAAACATATAAATCCCAGTTTCCAAGAAAGTGCTTTGAAAAATGATTAATTAAATATCACGTGAATGGACTATTCTAATTACATATGGTAGATAGGAGTGTAGTGGCGCAACTGTCTGTAAGTCAGTTACTGCAATGTAGAGTGCAACCCCTCCCACAGTATGTAGTTGCCATTTAAACCCTATCTTGTGGATTGCGTTCATTTTGCCCACCACTGCTCTTAATGAAAGGTTTAAGCCTATTTTACAATAAACTTAGCTGTGAAATTTAACTTAATACAGGTAGCTACTAATGTAACACGGGTACCGCCCTCGTACAATTGTAATTTTCAGTTATGTAAAGATTGAAATTATACCTAAAGTAACCTTGAAAGTCAAGGGAATTAAAAGTGATAATGCTTTTATCTTTCTCCTGAAAAACTGTAAATGTTTAAATGCATAGAGCGGAATTAGGAGGCGCAGCGACGAACATAAAATTCATTTATTTAAAAGACAAAAACGAAATATATTTATTTATTTAATGCTAGTAAATTATAAATTAACAAAAGTTAATAAAATATTATATAAACTAGCCCCCTCCTGAATGAGAAAGACTCGCGCTCTGGAAGGGATTTCAATAGGTCTACAAACAAAATAAAATTGAGAGTAAATAAATTACTGACTGAAAAGTATTAAATATATTTAAATCCAAAGAATAAATATAATACTTTTTTTATTTTATTGTATATTTGGAGAGGATTATGTTTAAATATTATTAGAATAAAATATGTTTAATAATCTAGAACCTTGACTCATGCTAAGATAAAAGCTGCATTGGTTTTCATTTAGGTTCAAATAAACGTAGAAAATTCATATTTTTATTTCTATATTTATGCATATACACTACCGGTCAAAAGTTTTCGATCAGCTATAAAGCAACTATATAACTTACTTTATTTCAATGTACAAACACATCGGAAAAACTAAATAGATCTCTAGCATTATGATATGATGGAATATTCAAAACAAAATCCCTGTTTTAACCACAAATCCATAGTTGTGATAAGTGATTGAAAACCTTTAACCGGAAGTGTACATGTAAAAGTAAATAGGATTTTTGTGAATATAATAATAACTTTCTTTAATGTTGAAAGCTTTCAAATGATTGATGATTTAGTTTAATTTTAATTGAAACAATTTCATTACACATATATTATCAATATACTGTATAGCCTATTGAACAATCTCTGATACGTGACTATCTATAATCTCATACAGCACAACTATAACAAAACCTAAATAATATGAACAAGATAAACAATAGAAAAGTTATAATTAAGGATAATGAAATAAACATGAATCATTTTAAAGGTACAAATATTCAATGCACAATGTTGGCAAACAAAGAAACAAATGCTAGGAAAGTGATAGAAATAAACATACTTTGAGAGGTACTTACTTACAAATGACTTTTAAGGAATCCGCAGGTTCATTGCCGCACTCACATAAGCCCGCCATCGGTCCCTATCCTGTGCAAGATTAATACGCTCTCTATCTTCATATCCCACCTCCCTCAAATCCATTTTAATATTATCCTTCCATCTACGTCTTGGCCTCCCCAAAGGTCTTTTTCCTTCCAGCCTCCCAACTAACACTCTATATGCGTTTCTGGATTCGTCCATACGTGCTACATGCCCTGCCCATCTCAAACGTCTGGATGTAATGTTCCTAATTATGTCAGGTGAAGAATAGAAAGTATGCAGTTCTGCGTTGTGTAACTTTCTCCATTGTCCTGTAACTTCATCCCTTTTAGTCCCAAATATTTTCCTAAGAACCTTATTCTCAAACAGCCTTAATTTCTGTTCCTCTCCAAGTTTCACAACTATACAGAACAACCGGTTTTATAAATTCTAACTTTCAGATTTTTAGATAGCAGACTAGATGAGAAAAGTTTCTCGACTGAATAATAAAACGAATTTCCCATATTTATTCTGCGTTTAATTTCCACCCGAGCGTCATTTATATTTTCCACTGTTGCTCCAAGATATTTGAATTTTTCTACCTCTTCGAAGGATAAATCTCCAATTTTTTTATTTGTATTTCGTAGAATATTCTGGTCACGAGACATAATCATATACTTCGTTTTTTCGGGGTTTACTTCCAAACCTATCGGTTTACTTGCTTCAAGTAAAATTTCCGTGTTTTCCCTAAACGTTTGTGGATTTTCTCCTAACATATTCACGTCATCCCCATAGACAAGAAGCTGATGTAACCCGTTCAATTCAAAACCCTCTCTCTGTAATAAAAATTGTGGGATAAACAACCATGATTGGTTGAAACACGTCGTTTCGTAACTTTTATTGATCAAAAGTAATTTAATGTAGTAAAAGTGTAATAGTCAACAAAAATCGCAATAATTAAATGAAATATAAATTCTCTGTGCACAGTTTCAGTATAACAAGGTTTAGAAATTTTATTATTTCTGGCAATTACGTTGCCTCCACCCGCTTCTTACGAAGTCTTGGCTTGTAATTTTAAAGTCTGGATGAAGCACCTGGCGACATATCGTGGAACTGCGAAGTATATGACCTTCTGCTATAATTAGCTTCTCTCCACCTTTTAATTAACTCCACTGAACCTCGAGATTGTCTCTCTTCCCACGACATCTAACTTTCTACTATATATTCTACAAACGTTCATTCTCCACAACACATATTAAATAATATTAAAAGCATTAACTTACACTAAAACTTTTTAGAACGTACGCAATTACACAGAGGTTCATGTAGATAAATAAAGTTCCTACAATTGCTTTATAAACAAAGTTTTTCTCGCTTTCTTTAATTAATTCGCCGGGCAAATCTAATTGCATTTTTCTTACCAGTCATGTAATTTCTCTCCCAAAGGAGCTCTGCATGTGTTCCCTTATCTGTAGGCTACGTTCCCTGTGCTGTAAGACCGCAAATGACATGAAGAAGAAGTTGAAACAATCATGGGTATTTGTTGTTACCGATACTTACAGTCCTGGCAAGAATGAGAAATAAAGGAGCCAAAATGTGTACTACTAGATTCTGATTATAACAATGTTAATGGTGGTGATATTAGTGACGATGTATAGGCATTTTTGACGTAATCTTCATTCCGTACAAGAATACTCCGCAAGCAAAGAAATACACGTGTCTGAAGCTGCAAAACAAAGAACTTCTTTATGGCTCCTAGAATGCGACATTAATTAATTTCCTCTATGAAAGCACTACTTCTATATATTTCCGAAGTATTAAGACTGTAACGAAAGAATGTGATTTGTACGTGGAATCGATAACTGACAGTTGTACGTGATAATGTAACAAGGAGAACACATAATGGTGGATCACAACTCAAAACAATAACCGAAACAAAAAGATGAAAATGGTGGTCGGTCAATCAGTTTCTGTTACTGTTTGTTCCTTATATATAAAGCACGTTTTGAAACGGTCGGAATGGAATGGAATTTAATTGAGGGGGCACGGATGGCCCAACACTGCGACCTGTTGAGATATAGGTAATGCGCTAACCCTCGATATGGAATGAGTTGCGTGCCACATATCCCCTACGCGCATCAACCCAATCACATGACTCCCTTAACGACCGCTCCCTAAAGCCGATAGAAATCCATATACCATTCCTGCTTCGGCAACTTCCCCCAAGTCCCCCTGTCGGTCCGAGGCGAAACTCCTCCCCCGAGTAGGTCTGCCTCGAGTACTCGTTGCAGAAGCCATCCAACGTCACTTAGCTACATTCCACGGTTATGTTATGTTATGTTTTATTTAACGACGCTCGCAACTGCAGAGGTTATATCAGCGTCACCGGATGTGCCGGAATTTTGTCCCGCAGGAGTTCTTTTACATGCCAGTAAATCTACTGACATGAGCCTGTCGCATTTAAGCACACTTAAATGCCATCGACCTGGCCCGGGATCGAACCCGCAACCTTGGGCATAGAAGGCCAGCGCTATACCAACTTGCCAACCAGGTCGACTCATTCCACGGAGGCCGGTCGAGAGAGCCAGTAGTTCCGGAAGGCCGCCTGTAGAGTGATCTGAAAAACCAGAAACGGGACGATGAGGAAAGGATGATGGGGGAGGAAAGGAAGTGGCGAAGATGAGTGGGGTTCCAATCGCCTGATGAAGTCACTTGATATTCATCCATAGGAGTGAGGAAAAAACCCCAGGCAACTCGTCCTGACCAGGAATGGAACCCGGGATCGCTGGGTTCGGAGTTAGATTAGCTAATCCCTCAGCACAACGGTGGACTTTGAAACAGTTACTCTTAATGTTTAACAGTGCAATACATCATAGCTTCTCATTTTCCCAGGAGTTCATAAATAGGCTTTAGTTCTCTTGAACTCGTAATCCTTCAGAAGAGAGGAAATATCACGGCCAGACGAAATGTTTTCTGAGGGCATTTCAACAGTTTAAGGAGTTAAGTACAGCTTACAGCAGTAACATTTTTCAAAATATTCAACATTTTTTTCTCCATTGCTGTACCTTGTACAATAATGAACTTTGGTATGTGTAAATCACTGTCTTTCTGCTATATGAAAGAAATATTTTTACGATTAAAAAAACTATTTATATATATAGGCCTACATTGTTTCTTTTTCCCCAAAATTCATAATGGTGGTAGTTCACTGTGCAGTGATGAAGTGTTTCCCTCATAACTCATAAACTTGTTAACTTTTTCATGTTCTCTCTCTTTATTTTATTGCTGAAACTCATGTTTACAATATCATGCTCTTTCAACTTCATTCCTTAATAAATAATATATATTTTTTTATTTTTGTGTTAGAAGAAAACACTGATATTTGACCATTTTTATAATGATTTTATTTTCTATCAGACAATCTATCAAAGGTAGAGAAGTGATCTTGCATCATACTGTTGATATGACATGCATAAATATACACAAAAAGTTCATCACAGAATACTGGATATTTTTTTTAGTTATGTGGGAAACGCTTCATCACTGCAAAGTGAACTAAATTTTGAAAAAAAAAAAAAAAATGTAAATAATTTTTTTTTAAATCGTACAAGTATTTTCTTCATATAGCAGAAGGACAGTGTTTTACACTTACTAATTTTCATTAATGTACAATATACATTAATGGATGAAAAAAATGGTGAATATTTTCAAAATTTTACTTCTGTAAGCTGTACCTAACCCCTTAAGGCGATGCACTACTAAAATGGCTAAAATCCAAAATTTTTGAAGTAGAGAGTTAAAATTTCTACTGAATATAGGCTACATATCAATGTTATAATTACACATTGTAAATTTCAATCTTTTTTCATAAGCACTTTTTAAAAAATTAAACTTTATTTTTTAATTTTCTTTAGTGAAAATCCGGTTTCTAAAAGAATTTTATTACTGTTTTGAAATATCATTTTTTCTTAAACGTAGCACTGCATATTGTGCAATGGAGCATTAGTATTAGCTTATTGTAATTTGTTCATTTTTAAAAAATACATATATAATTTTCTTCAGTGTTCAAAAATTAATAAAAAAATAATATTGCTTTACGTATAATTCTCTGGTAATAAAACTTTCATAAATATAGTCAATCAAATGTCCATTTCAGAACAGAGATATTAATGGATACGTATGACAAGTTCCATCGCTAGCTTTAACCACTAAAAATAAAATGAATACTTGTGGTTGTTTTTTGAGATAATTAAATTTAAAGTTTTGGTCACACATAACTCGTAGATTAACAAAAATTCTATCAATTATATAAAAGTATACTTATAATAAAGATATTGAGAAAACAGTCTCATGAAATCGTACATTTTTAGCGCGAAAAAAATGTCAAAATTCTACTATTTTCCGTAGCATATCGCCTAAAGTGAGAGAAAACTGAACATGGGATTTACAGGAATGACTGTTTTCTACTAATCGACTATGATAATCCTGTCTAATTGGTGCAACAGATGGAAGCTTCTCTTTTGCTCGTAAATCGAAAGCTTCAGATTTCGTGAACTTAGGCCTAACTAAGAAATGTACGTAAGCAGAGTGGAAAACAGAGAAAACTCTAACTTACTCGTTGCAACCAGCAGACTTGTATACGAGCAAATTTCATTTACATGCATAGCAATTTACAGTAACAGTGGAGTTTAGTCACCAACATAAGAATACCCGCAGCGCTGTCGTAACTTATTCACAAGTTTGTAACCACGCCTGAAGACGTTTAATACTATAGCAGAATATTGACAGAAGCTACATCCAATGCATACATCGTCGATTAGCTACATATTCCACTAATAAGACTTCAGATGCATACAAACAATTGTTCTTCCTCTGACACATATTGTGAATTGAGATGGGATGAAGATAAATGCAAATAAGATGAAGAGCAAGGTCATAGGAAGAAATATGCAGAACTTTCGAGTTCTAAATGAGACAGTAGAGCAAGTGAACAGCTTCAAATACTTGGGATGTACTATAAGCAGTAATATGAACTGCTGCCAGGAAGTCAAAAAGAGTATAGCAATGGCCAAGGAAGCTTTTAATAAAAAAGGAGCATCTTCTACGGACCTCTGAAAAAAGAACTAAGGAAGAGACTAGTGAAGTGCTTTGTGTGGAGTGTGGCATTGTATGAGGCAGACACCTGGACATTACGACGAAGTGGAAGGAAGTGAATAGAAACATATGAATTGATGGTATGGAGAAGTTTTATTACTAGAAGAATGGAATGTGAAGTGGAGAGACAGATTAAGGAATGAAATTGTTTTGGAAAGAGTGTGTGAAGAAAAAATGATGCCGAATTGATCAGGAAGAGGAAAAGAAATTGGTTGGTTTATTGGCTGAGAAGAAACTGCCTACTGAAGGATGCACTGGAAGGAATGGTGAATGGTGGGAGAAGAGTTCGGGGTACAAGATGATATCAGATGATAGACGACATTAAGATATATGGATCATATAAGGAAACAAAGAGAAAATTGGAAAGACTGGAGAAAGCTGGGTTTGCAGTGAAAGACCTGCCCTTGGGCAGAACACTAAATGAATGAATGAATTAATTAATTATTTAATGAATGAATGAATTAATGAAATCAATATTAGAAATGGGAGATACTTAGAATACGTATTTTAAATTAGCATAAATATAATTATTCTATTTAACATACTGTATATTTTAAATATGTATCTTGTGAATAATGTGAACTATCTAGTGCACAACTAAAATACTCTACCAAATATAGGAAAATACAATAAGTTTTGGTTCAATGATTCAGAAATTGAGGGTTCAGAGCCATAGTGGGCCAAGCACCACTTATTAAAAACGGAGAAAACAAGAGTTAAAATTAAGTGATTACCATATTTTAACTAAACATATAGCAAGTAAGATAGAGTATGTACATTAAAATTAAATAAGTTATGTTAATCTTCATTAAATTATGATATTTACTTAACTTTAACCCTTGATTTCTCAGTTTTCAATAAATGGCTCTTGGCCCGCTGTGGCTCTGAATCGTTCAGTTATTAGAAAATAGAACCGGATATTTAACAAGAAAACATTTCTGAGTTTTCAGGTTTTTAAATGTGTAATTTTTCGAGTGCTTTAAAACTATTGAGAAGTTTTATACTCAGTTTGACTTAAGATTTCGAAAGATAGACTGCCTACTCCTAATAAATGGAGAAAGGAAATTTGAGCCAAAAGTGTTGTATGCGATATACATAATGTAAGTAGATTTCGAAGTTGACGCACATTTAGGCCTAATCTGAAGTTAAGTGCACACAGAATAATACAGTGTTTACAAAACAGATGGCAAGATAGTCCTCTCCCTCATTCACACATTATGTCAGTTAGATGGGATTTTTGCAATGGAAAAATAATAAACGTTCGTCTGAAGAACAAACGTAAATATAGTGGACTCTCCTCAGTTCGACAGAACAGAATTGAAAGGTCTGAACAATAAGGGTAGTGGGTGTGGCAGGTGAAATGAATACAAATTCTTATTGGTTATCCATCAACGAATACAGTACTGTACTTGCATTTCCTGCCCGCCCCGAGACTTGTGTATGCGCTTCTAGTACCACAGTGGGTTTCGACAGTTCCGTCTCACAAACGGTACAATTCTCAAATAGGAAAAGAAGAGTTCATTAATTTAAAATCATTGATCAATATGGATGTCCTAATCAATAAAATATTCTGTTTTCCTTTAACAAAAGTATCACTACAAGACACAGGACCAATTTCCATTCAAATGACAAACCCATTTCTTAGTGGCCGTATAGGGGCGTATCTAATTCTCCTACGTAAGCAGTAGAACTATAGGATGTCGAACTTGATTTCTGTCGTACTTAAGAGCTTCCACTGTATTATGTAGATCAGAATATATTATATTGTCGTCTCTAGGGTGTAGAAACCTAATACAGTATGTCCCTTAGTTCTATAAACAATTATATAGGGAAATAGGTTTACTATTTTTAAAAAGTGAGTAACAATTTGTGCGATAATAATAATAATAATAATAATAATAATAATAATAAAACACAACAAATGCAAACAATTATTAACGTGGAAACGGCAATATAAAGCACAACACCAAGAATACAATAGACAAGACTTATTAAGGTATATAGATAACATAAACAAACTCATAACCGATAAACATGAAATATAAACAATAAAAACATTAAAAGAGAAATAACAAGCTCACAATTTGATATTTGTAAAAGCAGATAAGGGAAACTGCACCGTAATAATGAATGAAGAAGCTATAAACGACAAAATGAACCTTTTTTATATTAATATCACAGAATTAAAAACAGAGCCAGTAACAAAGTATGAAACCGTAATAAAAAATTCAATAAACCGAAATACACACATAATACCAAATTAACAAAAACTGTAACTAAAACAAATTAAACCTGGCGCACCAAAGCAAAACGTATTACAGAAAATTCACAAACATTACATACCTATCAGACCACTAATAAATTACAAAAATTAACCAACATACAAATTAGCGAAATACGTGGTCAACATTTTAAGGATGAGTATAATATTTGATAACGCAACAACAATAATTAACACCCTAAACCTAGTTAACAAAACCAAAAACAAACATTTCCACATAACACAACACTGGCATCATTCGACATCGAAAATTTATACACAAACCTACATACAGTAATAGAAACACTCAAAATACTTCAACAAATGCGTAACAAGTAAAACGTATCAGAGACTCACATTGAAGAAATCATACACATCTCAGAGATCATCACACAACAAAATTATTTCAAATACTACAACAAATATTACACACAAAGATTATCAATGTGTTCACTCACATCAAGCACGTTATCAGAAGTATTCTTACACAATATAGAACAATTACTCGTAGTAAAATTAATAACGACAATAACATGCAATCAGATAATATAATATACTGGCATAGATATTACAAAAAATAACATATGATGTAAATTACTAGTCCTATATAATAACAATAAAAGACAAATAGAAAATTTACATAAACAACCAAATGAAATACGTCCCAAATTATAGGACAAGATATTAACAGAACATAACTAATCTATACATTTTTCAGACATTACAATATAACAAGCAAACAACAAGCACGAATTAAGATACACAGGAAAATAACTACAATCACAACACACATACACAATTCATAAAACCCTTGCATACAACATAAATATGCAGCTTTCCGAACATGACACACATACCAATGAAAGACAACTATGTAAATTGAAGATCCGAACACAATAAAAAATATAGCACAAGTCAACGGTTACAACCCTAATATAATAGAGACGTTATAGGTCTCGCAAGCAGGCAATACCGACGGAAGGAATGAGAATGAAACAATTCGATAAGGAAGAGTGAGCAACAGGAAAGGTCACGAGATAACTTGAATAATTTTCAACAGTACAGTCGGAGGAGAAATGTCATCGATAGAATCAGTCTTGCGTTGTGATAGTTAGTACATTACGACTTTAGTTTGTTCCATTGCATGTGAAGACGTGTCTTGTATCGCACGGTATTATTATTTCATTCGTAAATATATGTTGCGCGTTTAATTAGCTTCCAATTTTTCTCTTGCTACGTTCTTTATTTCCACAGCGATGTCCTCATTTTTAAATCTTCTTGGAAGAGACAGTACTTCCATCGGCCAGTAACTCTCGCCCCTCGGAATGCCTACATACACACGTCAAAACAGACAGTAACGCCACCGTTGCTTTTCGGTAATTGTTCCCTGCGCGAGCTATAATAAAAAAGGCAAAACAAAAATACAACAAACCATCACAACATACGAGAATAAAAAACGTACATAACATTGACATACCGCAATACCAACATATACAAAATTGCAGCTTCATTCAAAAAACCAAAATAGAAGATAGCAGACAAAACTAATAATACAATATACCACAGAAATATCTAAATGTTCACATCAAACACACAAATAAATACAACTGAACAGGGGATAGCAAATTAAAATTTAATATTTATTCAGATTTCTACAGAGGACAGACTGGAAGGTCATTCCAAACAAGGTACAATGAGGACATTAAAGCATAACACATCCACAACACATACTTAATATGCAACTACAATTAAACACACACATTATTTGAGTTCATAATACATAATTTTACAAAAAAAAAAACATCATCAAAAGAGCAGCATACAGCACCACAGACGACAGCAAACACCTACATGCAACACAAGCTGAAGCGTCAGTAGTTCAACAGACACTGACGATGGCACGATAACAGTATCGAAACGGTACCGTCTGTCAATAAGATGCATTATCTTTCTCAATAGTTTCAACAATTTTCAGTTTTTAAGGAAGTTTCACATTTCAGAGAACCCAAGGTTCAGTGCCGCCCTCACATAAGCCCGTCGTCGGTTCCTATTCTAAACAAGATTAATCCCGTCTCTACAATCATATCCTACCTCTCTCAAATCCGTTTTAATAATATCCTCCCATCTACATCTTTGCCTCCCCAAAGGTCTTTTCTCCTCACGTTCTCCAACTAACACTACATACATTTCTGCATTCACCTATGCTTGCTACATGTCTTGCCCATCTCAAACGTCTGGATTTAATATTCCTAATTATGTTAGGTGAAGAATACAATGCGTTGTGTAACTTTCTCCATTCTCCTGTAACTTCATCCCTCTTAGCCCCAAAATATTTTCTTAAGCACCTTATTCACGAACAGCCTTAACCTCTTTTCATACCTCAAAATGAGAATCCTAGTTCCACAACCGTACAGAACAACCGGTAGTATAGGCTTAACTGTTTTATAAATTCTAACTTTCAGCTTTTTTAAAGGAGAATTGATGGCTATAATCTTATCAGTCAAATAAGGGTAGAAATTTCTCATATTTATTCTGGGTTTAAATTCCTTTCGAGTGTCATTTTGGCTATACTTATTACTCTTGGCCCAAGGTCTTTGAATTTTTCTGCCTTTTCAAACAATAAATTTGCAATTTTTATATTTCCATTTCGTACTATGTTTAGGTAACGAGACATAATCATACAGTATGCCTATTTCGTCTTTTCGGAATTTGCTTCCAATCCTACAGACAGAAAATAAAAATCTTTAAAATAATGCAATTTTTATTTTACAAAGAAATTATGTCTTAAAATTTTTCTTTACCAGATGGTTATGTTTGAAGTCAAAGGAGTGGCTTTCAACCACCCAAATGCTGAGGACTAACTTACCGTGACGATAAGCATGAGTTCAAACGAACGAAAGACACTGCGTTAACTCACCTCAACTCTGAGACGTACTCAAAGTCAGAGGTGCCCGAAGCTCACTGGTAGTGTAACGGCATATATTTCGCAGGCCTAGTGATTACAAGAACTGTAATCTTTAACTCCTTGAAATTCAGTCTGCTACAGAGAACGCTCCATATCGTTATCCTATTTTAAGTTCCCTACCGGCTCTTCTTGTTGACTTGTGAAGACTTCGGACAAATGATTCGCATCTACATTAGCAGTAGACGGTCCATAAGATTTTTAGAAATTTGGAATTGAATTCTCGGTGGGCGCGTTGATATAAAATTCTTTCGAAAACGGCACTGATCGATGGTCACGGATTTCGTCTCATGAAACCACAAATAACAATGAGTTTTCTGCTGCTGAGTCGCCATTTTATATTACAACGCCATAGTAACAAGGAAGAAAATAATTACAACATGCATTACTGAATCTTCAAGCGTTCCCTTGTATGTTCAATTATATTTACTTGCATTTAGTTGTCTAAGAATTTATGTAAAGATAATTATAACTGTCCCAAATACTTCTAGTTACCAAAGAATTTATGTAAAGTTAATTGTAATTGTCCCAAATGATTTATTTGTCTAGGAATTTATGTAAAGATATTTGAAATTATTCCAAATATTTTAGTTATTTTATTTAGTTAGTATTTAGTGTAGGAATTTATGTAAAGATAATTGCAACTGTCCCAAATGCTTTAGTTATCTAGGAGTTTATGTAAAGATAATTGTAACTATCCCAAATGCTTTTAGTTGTCTATGAATTTATGTAACGATAATAATCGTATTTATCCAAATGCTTTTAGTTGTCTAGGAATTTGTGTAAAAATAATTGTAATTTTCCCAAATGTTTTAGTTATCTACGAATTTATGTAAAGATAATTGAAATTATCCCAAATGTTTTTAGTTATCTAGGAATTTATGTAAAGATAATTGAAATTATCCCAAATGTGTTTAGTTATCTAGGAATTTATGTAACGATCGTATTTATCCCAAATGCTTTTAGTTGTCTAGGAATTTATGTAAAGGTAATTGAAATTATCACAAATGTTTTAGTTGTCTAGGAATTTATGTAAAGATAATTGAAATTATCCCAAATGTTTTTAGTTATCTAGAAATTTATGTAAAG
The DNA here is from genome assembly GCF_040183065.1 of Periplaneta americana. NCBI lineage: Eukaryota > Metazoa > Arthropoda > Insecta > Blattodea > Blattidae > Periplaneta > Periplaneta americana. Next base: position 136,241,517 of record NC_091121.1, on the reverse strand, counting down.
CTAATTGAAATTATCACATATGTTTTTAATTATCTAGGAACTGATGTAAAGATAATTCTAATTGTCCCAAATGCTTTAGTTATGCAGGAATTTATGTAAAGATAGTTGTAATTGTCCCTAATGTTTTAGTAATCTATGAAGTCATGTAAAGATAATCGTATTTATCCCAAATGCTTTTAGTTGTCTAGGATTTTATGAAAAGATAATTGAAATTATCCCAAATGTTTTTAGTTATCTAGGAATTTATGTAAAGATAATTGAAATTATTTTTAATTATCTAAGAATTTTTGTAAAGATAATTGTAATTGTCCGAAATGCTTCAGTTATGTAGGAACTTGTATAAAGATAATTTAATTATCCCAAATGTCTTTAGTTGACTATGAATTTATGTAAAGATAATTGTATTTTTTCCGAAATGCGTTTGGTTGTCTAGGAATTTAGGTAAATAATTGTAATTATCCCAAATGCTTTTAGTTGTCTGGGAATGTATGTAAAGAAGATAATTGTAATTGTCCCATTCATTTTGCACCACGGAGAATTATTCCACAGCTTGAATGTTTTATATCGGCTATTAGTTGACTGAATTCTCATATGAATAAATAACTAAGTCTATCTAAGAGAAGTAATAATATTATGCGAAAAGAACGTAATGTAGCTCCTTATAACATAAAATTTTAGCTGTGTAATATCAAATCATTCTGACAAAATAGGGAAAGGAAATACTAAAGAAATTAAAAAGTGTTGCACAATGATTATGACTTACTGTACAGCCCACGAGTGTTTTCCTATAGCTCACTGTATTCGAGTTCGATTCTCATCACTGTCTGGAATGGATACTTGTGGTGAATAAGATCGTGATATGGCAGATTATCCCGTTTCTCTCTGCTATAAAAGCTGAGTCCATTAATACTAGCCACTTCACTTTAACTGCTTTCTTTTTTTACAGCTTTTCACTTCATAAAGTCTATGAAATAGTTGCTTAAGAGATAGGATGATACCAGCCAGGTGTGCTGTTTTGTGTGTGCGACAATCAAGCATAGCAATAGGAGATGCATAGAACGACAATCTATTTACCTTCTAAATTGGTTTGTACCAGATATCCGGTGACCGTTATAAACTGCCTGAAGTAAAAAATACTAACATAAAAGTTTAAATTTTTGCCACGTCGAAGGAGGCAAAAGATGGGCGTACTATGACGTAGTAGTAAACAGATTATATTAATTTATCCCTTATATTTTTCTTGTTAGGAGGGAGAGAGAGAACATCCCACGCACTACACCCCGCTATATGGGATGAGTTGCGTGCCCACCGATCCTCTACGCGCACCGACCTAACCACTTGACCCCCTTAACGATCGGCCCCTACAGCCAACAGAGTCCATATACCACTCCTGCTTCGGCAAACTCCCCCCCCCAGACTCCCTTAACGGTCCGAGGCTGAAGTCCTCCCCGAGAAGGTCTGCCCCAGGTTCCGTTGCAGAAGCTATCCATCATCGCATGAATACAATCCACGGAGACCTGTCGAGAGAGCCAGCAGCTTCGGAGGGACGACTGTAGAGCGATCTAAAAACCAGAAGAAGTAACGGGATGATGAATGAATGAAAGGATCATAGGGGAGGAAAGGAAATGACGAAGATGAATTGGGTTCCAATCGCCTGATAAAGTTACCAGAAAAAACCTCACCCGGGAATTGAACCCGGGCCCGCTGTCTTCGGAGTTAGACTCGCTAACCCCTCAACCACAACGGTGGACTAACCCTTATTTGCGAATAGATGCAGCAAAGCCTAAACCATATGGGGAACAAATAAAATGGAGAAGAACATGAACGTTAAAGAAAGATAATTTGAATATGAAAATAAAATATTGTTTCATTATGAAGGATTGAATGTAGCCCTGTACGACTCTGTCCAATGCACTATTTCGCCGGCAGTGCGTAACTAGTTTCTAACAAAATTATCTGTAAGTTTCCGTGGTTAATAAATATGAAGACATGAATCGGAGTTTGATTGCAGACAGGAGTGAAAGGTGTGCAACGGAACGGAAGTTGAGTCGCTTCCGAAAAGTTTGTTCGCATCACTGCAGCAACTTGTTGGAAGACCGAAGTTCCCCCGAGTTGCGCTGTTAATCACAGAAAATTATGAGGATTCTGTACAGTCTCTTGCTGTAAAAGCAATGCAACATCTGCAGACTGTTCCCAGTAATATATTGTAAGAAATTTGTTACTTGAGTTTATCATGCACAGTAACCTGATTTTTACCATCTATTACACTCCAGTATCATTAGATAGTGTGTACCTTTACTTTAATGCATTTTTAGACGCGTCTGTGGTTCAGTTCTACCGAGCTGGTCTTCCAACTCTGTGACCTGAGTTCAATCATCAATCGTGATCAAATTTGTGGTGGACAAAGTGAACGGAGCAGAGAATTTTTCTCGGGAAACTACCGTTTCACCAACACTCTTCGTTTCTTCCTTACTTTATTTACCATCTGGAATAGTTCAAATGGGCTGGATGAAGTTTTGGAGGTAGAACGGGTATCTGATAGTTATATAGATTTAAATGCTTGAGCCTTCCTGTCAGCATCGGATTCCCGAATGCCACTGAGGCCATCTATCAGATGTAGTACATTCAATTGACAAATGTAAGCTTAAGGGATTGGGTAGGCCTACATCTTACAGCAGTAAAATTTTGGAAATATTCAACATTTTTTTCCTCCATTACTGTATCTTGTACAATAATGAACATTATATCTAAAACACTGTTCTTCTGCTGTATGAAAAAAAATACGATTAAAAAAATATTTAGATTTTTTTTCAAAATTCATTTCACTGTGCAGTGAGGAAGCGTTTCCCACATGACTCAAAAACTATCCAACATTCTGTGATGAAATTATTTCTGTACATTTATGCATGCCATACCTAAAATATGATGCAAGATCACTTCTTTACCTTTGATAGATTGTCTGATAAAAAATAAATTCATTTTAAAAATGGTCAAATATCAGCATTTTCTTCTAACACAATATAAAAAAATATTATTTATTAAGGAATGTAGTTGAAAAAGCACGATATTGTAAACATGAGTTTCAGAAATAAAATAAAAGAGAGAGAACATGAAAAAGTTAACAAGTTTATAACTTATGAGGGAAAAACTTCATCATTGCACAGTGAACTGCCACTATTTTGAACCTTGAAAAAAATATATAAATATTTTTTTAATCGTAGAAATATTTTTTCATATAACAGAAGGACAGTGTTTTACACATAGCAAGTTTCATTATTGTACAAGATACAGTAATGGAGTAAAAAATGTTGAATAGGCTATTTAAAAAAATTATACTGCTGTAAGCTGTACCTAACCACTGAAGTGCATAGAAGGATGCCAGCCAGCCATGAATTACAAAAAATATTAACTATGTTCACTGATTTCTAAATCAAACAAAATGTGAACACCTATTTTTTAAGAGTGGAATACAAAAATAACCATATGACTTGACCCTAATGCTCATTATATCATTCCTCTTGCTTCAAATTTTACGTTGGAAGCCCTCTGGAAATATGCGATACCCAGGTTCGACTTCTTCATTAAGAGAAACTGCTTCCTCTTGCTGATAAACAATACAGTGACGTCGGAAAAAATTGAGACGCTCTGTAGATGTTTTGAACTCAGTAATATCAAGTTCTAAGGCGAGATTTGGTAGAAATCAACATTGTATTAAGTGATGATAATAATTTTCCTGGATCAGGAGAAAAAGACGTAATACGCGGGCATGCGTTAAACGCGGGAAAGTGTTATAAGCGGGAGCGCTATATCGAGATTTTGCTGTATGTATGCACGATTAAGTATATGTAGGCCTATATGTAGAGTAAAGTTGCCTAATTCCGTGATACTCCTAATTCCGTGATACGTATTTTTCACTGAATGTCATGGGATTGGGTATCTTGCTATGAAGTTCACTGATGTCTCAAAAGTAGGTGAAAGATTCATTCTTTCGAGAAAGATGTCAGGCGCTATGGACGAAGGGCAAGCTTTGACTCACATATTATAAAAAAACTATCACGGAATTAGGGGTATTACGGAAATAGGCAACTTTACCCTATAAACTCGACGATTATAGAAAATTCTGAATGAATATCATCTTTTAATTCGGTACAGAATGTTTTATAGACCGGTAAGAGTTATTTTGTGTATGCGAGTAATTAAAAATCCAAGTTTTTACGAAGGCTTGTCACGCCTGTATTATAGTCACCTCTCGTTAGTGAGAAGTTGTGGGCAAGACTTAAAGATATGGAAGTTGAAGAGACTTGAAGAGCAGTCTGACAAGGGAACGTGTAGGAATAGTTGAGGAACTGCTGTTTGTTGGCTCCTGGGAGGAGGTGTATGTTATGTTGGATCGTTGCTACAGCGTCCCTTGTGTGCCGTTACTCAGCTGCCCTTATCCGGAGCAATTCTCTCTCGCTCTCTAACTTCTTGTTCTCTTTTTCGTACGGTTACACAGAAATGATGCACAGTAGTTAAATACTACACCTCGGCTTAAACCTACCTTCTATTCCAGTCTTTAAGATTAATATCTCCAAACGTATATTATGTTTTCTTGGTAAGTATAGGCAACTGACTTATATGATTCTATTATATCGCGCTAATTATATGGTAAGCGAAAAATACTTCACTTTTAAATTCAGCAGAGACTAGTCCATCTCCCGATGCAGAAGTGCAGGTTTAGCGCTCTACCTTGTGAATTTGGCTTCTGCTCGCTGTATGCTGTCTTAGCTGTCGTCAGCGGTAATCTTGAGTCATGCTGAACATATGATCGCAGAGTCCCGCACGTCATACTTGTCAAACGTTGGTTCTAAACAGTGGCGTACGCAGAATTTTGTAAAGGGGGGGGCTGGCATTATTAAATTGTTTACAATTTACATTATCGGTATTTTAAATGTTGTGTATTATTATTATTATTAATATTATTATTATTACTATTACTATTGTCCCCGACTAAAATACACGGCACCGAAATTCCGTTCAGTGAATCAGTAAAGAATCTAGGTATTTATATGGATAAAAGTTTAAATTGGAACATTCAAGTTGCAGAAACCTGCAAAAAGGTATTTTCATTAATCCACTCGTTTAGGCGATTGAAGAATTTTCTACCCTTTTCCATGAAAAAAATGTTAGTGCAAACACTCGTGATGCCCCACTTCGATTATTGCGATATTCTGCTTACTGACCTAAGCGTTACTTCGGCGCAGAGACTACCACGTGTTCATAATATGTGCGTCCGTTTCGTCTGCAATATTCGCCGGGCTGATCACGTAACACCATCCCTCGAAATGTTGTCCTGGCTCCGTCTAGAAGATCGTAGGAAAATCCACTGTCTTTCCCTTCTCTTTCACATATTGCATTTCTCCACTCCTGTCTATCTTGCGTCTCGTTTTCAAAATTTATCCACCCATCATAACCTAGACACACGATCACAACGCTCCTCAATATTATCCATTCCCTCCCACCGAACATCCTCATATTCATCTTCTTTCACTGTGGCTGTTCCTCGACTTTGGAATTCCCTACCGAGTAATGTCAGGAACTGTCAGACATCAAATCAATTTAAGAATAGGCTAACGAGATATTTTTCTAACAATTATTGTCAACAATAATAGCTGTTTCAGGTTTCTCAATGTTTAATGGTTATATATATCACAGATAAATATCTAAATTATCTCATTATTATTATTATTATTACTATTATTATTATTATTACCATTATTATTATCATTATTATTATAACTATTTCTTACCAGTGTTTATTATTGTCACACTAACATTAGTTATCCAATTTTCATTATTTACTTTCATGTTGTTTTATGATCTAGATATTAATCTAATAACTATGTAAGCAAATGTATTTAATTAGAATTAGAGTCTGGCTGGGCGGAAGAGAAGGCCTACTGGCCTCAGCTCTGCCAGATTAAATAAATAAATAATTATTATTATTATTGCTATTATTATTATTATTATTATTATTATTATTATTCCCTCTAGAATATGCCATTAGGAAAGTTCAGGACAACAGAGAAGTTTTGGAATTGAACGGGTTACATCAGCTGCTTGTTTATGCGGATGACGTGAATATATTAGGAGAAAATCCACAAACGATTAGGGAAAACACGGGAATTTTACTTGAAGCAAGTAAAGACATAGGTTTGGAAGTGAACCCCGAAAAGACAAAGTATATGATTATGTCTCATGACCAGAATATTGTACGAAATGGAAATACATAAATTGGAGATTAATTATCCTTGGAAGAGATGGAAAAATTTAAATATCTTGGAGCAACAGTAACAAAATGAATGACACTCGAGAGGAAATTAAACGCAGAACAAATATAGGAAATGTCTGTTATTATTCGGTTGAGAAGCTTTTGTCATCTAGTCTGCTGTCAAAATATCTGAAAGTTAAAATTTATAAAACAGTTATATTACCGGTTGTTCTGTACGGTTCTTTTAGAAACCGGATTTTCACTAAAGAAAATTAAAAAATAAAGTTTAATTTTTTAAAAAGTGCTTATGAAAAAAGATTGAAATTTACAATGTGTAATTATAACATTGATATGTAGCCTATATTCAGTAGAAATTTTAACTCTCTACTTCAAAAATTTTGGATTTTAGAAATTTTAGTAGTGCATCGCCTTAAGGGGTTAGGTACAGCTTACAGAAGTAAAATTTTGAAAATATTCACCATTTTTTTCATCCATTACTGTATATTGTACATTAATGAAAATTAGTAAGTGTAAAACACTGTCCTTCTGCTATATGAAGAAAGTACTTGTACGATTTAAAAAAAATTATTTACATTTTTTTTTTTTCAAAATTCAGTTCACTTTGCAGTGATGAAGCGTTTCCCACATAACTAAAAAAAAATATCCAGTATTCTGTGATGAACTTTTTGTGTATATTTATGCATGTCATATCAACAATATGATGCAAGATCACTTCTACCTTTGATAGATTGTCTAATAGAAAATAAAATCATTATAAAAATGGTCAAATATCAGTATTTTCTTCTAACACAAAAATAAAAAAAAATATTATTTATTGAGGAATGAAGTTGAAAGAGCATGATATTGTAAACATGAGTTTCAGTAATAAAATAAAGAGAGAGAACATGAAAAAGTTAACAAGTTTATGAGTTATGAGGGAAACGCTTCATCACTGCACAGTGAACTACCACCATTATGAATTTTGGAAAAAAAAACAATGTAGGCCTATATATATATATATATATATATATATATATATATATATATATATATAGTTTTTTTTATCGTAAAAATATTTCTTTCATATAGCAGAAAGACTGTGATTTACACATACCAAAGTTCATTATTGTACAAGGTACAGTAATGGAGAGAAAAAAAAGAATTTTATTACTGTATTACTGTTCTGTTTTGTTTTTTTTTCTAAATTAAACATTTATAATGTTATTTATTTCAATGATATAAGCTATTTAAAGTTACGAAATCTTTCCACGCCGACCAAATGCTATTTCGAGAATGATGAGCGAGACTCGAAGCGCACGAGAATGACGAGATGAGACTCGAAAGACAAATGCAACGAACACAGCGAGCGAGAGCGGCAGTTAGTTTTGTTCATCTCTACTGGTAAACCCCTCACCTTGCGTACGCCCCTGGTTCAAAATCACTACACGTCTGAGATCGTATCTATCCGAAAGGTGCGATCGTTCAATGCAGATTATTACACTGACATCAGTAATAGGCCTATTGTTAGCTGCAAATTAATTGGTCCGGGTTATATATAGGGATATGAAGATGTACCATTTCTCTGTAGGAACTGGATGTGGCCTCTTCTTTAGTTTATCCGCCATGGCTATGATATCCGTCTGGTTTAAATATGTGATTCTCGTTCATAATCTGTACATTAAAGGGAGTGACGGATTGATGGAAATAATGAAGTCTCTGAAAGAAGTTGATGATGATGATGATGATGATGATGGCGGAGGTGGTGATATTATTATTATTATTATTATTATTATTATTATTATTATTATTATTATTATTATTAATGTTCTAGTCCTTGTAATCAGTACAATTCCATAAGTTTTATTCCCTTCTATCAGAAGAGGGAGTGTGTCTTACCTAATGTTTGTTTAATGCCAATCAGTAGCCAAGCTTTATAGTGATCAACAACAGGTGAGCTCTACTGCTTGTAAATAGCTATTTATGTTATAACTCACAGTTTTGTGGAGACAAAACTATCATGTCCCAATATTTAATGATACCGGTAGTAGGTGTTCAGAATGTTATTTATTACAGAGATTGGAATGAGATCTTTCGAATTAAATGACAATGAAGAATCTTTGAAATAAAATAAAATTGCCTTTGCTGATTTTACTTTTCTTCTTCTGAATTTTAAGCAAATGAATACTTCTCGAAACAATTTTTAATGTCGACATTAAGAAAACTGATTCCGTTTAAGAAGTATTTGTATAAATATTTGAAGCATTCTGTTTTCAATATTATGATGTCCTAATAATGGTTTCAGTACTGATACAGTTTTTTTTGTCTAAATAGTTCAAATTAGAAGTTACTCGTATTTTCTTAGCGTGGAGTTTTGGACGCTAACACAGGCCAATGTAATTCATTGTTCTTCTTGCTGTCCTTCGCTGCTAAATGTGTAGCCTTTCTAAATCCAAATGTAGTGATTTGTGCTCGATTGCAAAAAAGCAAGACAAAAAGTAGAAATTTACATTATTTCTTTTAACGTAATGCAATCCCAACGGTATTGCGCCATCCGACTACATACTCGTACTACACTTACGAATAACCAATGAGAGTGAAGAAGGAAAAAAACAGTTGTTGAAAAACTTTAAGATTAGGTTGTTATTAATGATGATGCTGATGATGCTGAGGATAAGGGAGGAAGTGAGGGTGAGAGTGAGAGTGAGGAAGAGGTCGAGAACAAAGACTGTGGTGTAAGGTACAGCTCAATACTTGGCTCTGTAGAAGAAACAATCGCGTCTTTGTATCCTACTGAAGTCATGAGACTTTACTCGTTGTGAAGGTTTGTCTAAGATGAAGGCAACGTTAAGGGGAGAGAATGATACAGGCCTAATTTGAAATTTTATTCCTAATCGAGATACAAGTTTCATTATTTGTATATAGAAACATCACTGCTACAACAATTTATATTCGAGATTAGTTTAAAAAAAGAAGGAGCTCAAATTTTGAAAAAAGAATTAACATACAGTAATTCACTAAAATGGATATATCACAGCATTTTTAAGACAAATACACAAAGTATTTGACATTTCACTCCAAAAAGCACATTTTTCAAAGTGTCTGGAACATAATTATTATTTTGGTTTTCAATATTTTAAGATAAACGTTTAAATTTCAAGAATGAATTTTAGACGCACATCTACAGAAATATGGACTCACATTTTTCAAAACAACAAAATAATAAATTTCCATATCAGAGAAGTTTCCTAATAGTCTAAAGAATATTTGTTCCAAATATCAAGTATGTATCATTAATAGTTCCGAAGATGTACAGGGTGTCCCGCAGCGGTATGTCCATAGCTTACCTACGTGTTTCTGGGATTATTTTGAGTGAAATGAATACACTAGCTTTCTGCCATCCCTGTCCAGGTTTCGTACACTCTGTCCCAACAAAAACATGAACTCTGTCCTCAGGTACCAACAAATTCTTTCCCATTTTAAACAGACTCAGGACTATCAGTAGCACGAGTTCATTCTAGTGGCAGTAAGGCTGTACTGTTAGTATGTGAACTCGAACTGCGGACCCCGACAAAGTAAACATCATGAAACAGATCGAAGCAGGTAAATAACTGTCTGCAGGAGGCAGTTCATATACAACATGGAATAGAACTCATGGTTACCAAATTCGATACCACACTCATTGAGACAGAGTTCATGTGCCCCCATTCTGTTTCCTTAAATTACTTATGTCCCATCACATATTTGTGTATGAGAAATAAAGCCTAAGGACACAAATGGGCCGAACATCACGCTGTAGTACAGTACATCAGAAGAATGAAATAAAATAGTAAAGGAGTGTGAAAATCATAAAATGCAGTATTACATGTAGCAGTGTATGACGTCACAAGGACACGAAACAACCTGAAGCATGTAAATTTGGCAATGATCAAGTTGCATTAAATTGAAAATGGATATAATAAAGAATCATGAGTTTATTAATGTATTCTATTCATTGTTTTATAGTACATTTCTAATTTATATGCCTAGCTTAATGGTTTATATATTGGGTGTTTAAAAACTGTCGCATATTTTTACAAGAGGTAGCAGAGGTCAAAAGTAGAAAAAAATCCTATAAATAAGTGTCCAGAAACAAATATCTGTTGACATATGCTGTAATGTGGCCTATGATTGTCATTCGTTTAAAACACAAAACAATACTGCATGTTTTGAGAGTGGATAGCATCCCTCAACAGAAGTAAACAGATAATGTAGTAGTAAAAAAAGGTCCAGGATATTACGACGTACTGTATTCAGTGATGTATGACAGTCTTTCTGTTTACGAACGATGGGTCACCACCACATTTTCTACGCCTCTTGTAACAGTATCTAATCCGGAAGTTTAGTGAGCGATGGATCGGTTGAGGAGGTTCAGTAGCATGGCTTCCCCGATCACCTGACCTAAATCCTTTGGATTTCTGGCTATGGCGAGATTTAAATGGTGAATGCCACACTCATCGACAACGTACAAACCTGCAAGAGTTTGTAATTCACTGGGAAGGCTGAAGCAAGTGTAATAATGCGTGGTAACCGCATACAGCACATTCTGTAATATCTACGTAACAAACAGGTGGGTATCGTATGTCACAATACAGCATGACTCGTATCTCAAAATGTAATTGTTTCAAGAGATATGTTTATAGGGACTTTTTTTTTTTTTTTTCTAGTTTCGATAAAGGCTACCTCCTGTAAAAATATGGGGCACTTTCTAAACACTCTGTATATATACAGGTTGTTTCAAAAATACGGGGCATAATTTCAGGTATGTATTTCCCACATGTAGACAATCAAAATAGTCCATTACAACATGTGTCCGGAAATGCTTCATTTCCGAGTTATGGCCGTCACAACATAGAAATTCACCAGAACGTTTTTCTTTCCGCAGGTCGTTGTCATTACAGAAGATGTTTAAAATGTCCACCTCCTGCTTGAATACAGACCTCACATCGATGTCTCATTGACCTGCGAACACGATCCCAAACTCCACGAGTATTGCGTATGTCCTCAGAACATGCCACAATTCGATTCCGAAGGGATTCCAAATCAGACACCGGAGACGAATAAACCAATGATTTTAAATGGCCCCACAAGTAGAAATCGAGAGGGTTCAGATCAGGTGAGCGTGGAGGCTAAGCATTTGGGCCACCTCTACCTATCCATCGATCAGGAAACCTTCGGTCCAAGTACCGGCGAGCCGTACGACTGAAGTGTGCAGGAGCGCCATCATGCAAGAAGTGAATGTGTTGACGATTGATCAGTGGAGTGTCTTCTAAAACATGAGGTATGATGTTTTCCAGGAAGTTTGTGTACGCCTGCCCCGTAAGTCTGTTCACAAGTACATGGTGTCCAACTAATCGATCACCAATGATACCGGCCCACATGTTGAGGGAGAACCGCACCTGGTGATGAGATGGAACAGTTGCACGTGGGTTTTCATACACCCGTACATGCTGATTGTGGAAATTTGTTATGCCATCTCGTGTGAACTGTGCTTCATCTGTAAATAATACTAAGGCGGGAAAGTTCGGATTTACACCACACTGCTGCAAGAACCACTGACAGAACCTAACTCGTGCAGGGTAATCTGCGGGTGACAGGGCCTGTACACGTTGCAAATGATAAGGATACAATTGATACTCTTTCAACAGTCTCCAGACAGTCGTATGAGGAACATTGACTTGCAACGCTACCCTTCGTGTGCTGATAGAAGGAGTCATGTTCACAGCCTCCATAATCTCCTCCTGCACTTCTGGAGTTGTAGATCTTGATCGTCCCCTTCCCAAATCAGGAGAGTTAAATTTTCCATACTCGCACAGACGGTAATGGAGACGTACAAACGTCTTCCGATCTGGACATTGTCGCTGTGGGTACCTCTCCTGGTACAAACGACGAGTCAGCGCAGCATTGCCGTCCGCCTTACTGTACATGAAGTGTATCTCTTCCAGCTCTTGATTTAAATACATGTCGCACAGTCTAACGCCTACACAACACTGAATGTAACCTTCGCCTCGGAATGAACTGTCAGAGTGCCCTCTTAATGTCTCCTGTGACGGCAACGACCTGCGGAAAGAAACGCGTTCCGGTGAATTTCAATGTTGTGAAGGTCATAACTAGGAAATAAAGCATTTCTGGGCACATTTTGTAATGAACTATTTTGATTGTCTACATGTAGGAAATACATACCTGAAATTATGCCCCGTAATTTTGAAACACTCTGTATATTAATGAATGAGTATGATTTATCATCAAACATTTTCTGACTTGTTGACCCTTCACTTTCGTGTCGGCAATTCCGGCACTCCGGCGACGCTGATATAACCTCTGCAGTTACGAGTGTCGATAAATAAACTATAATTAATTATTTATATAAAATTATATTTGTGAAATAGCATAAACAAGTAACATTCGTGCTGTTCGTTCCCTTTGATGAAAGCATATACATCCCGTTAAACATAACCATGTCAATAATATGCATCGTTATATAAATTTATAAGTATACTGGGTGTTCAGTTCAAAGTGTGTCATGGCTCGCTTTAAGCCGTCATATGGCTAGTCGATGAGCCTAGAGAATTCAATTTTCCTACACTTCCGCATAGGTGTATTACCTATGTGTCAAAAAAGTTGCATAGCGAGTACGGCGTTCATTCTGAAGAGTACTTAACGATACGTACGGTAACACCGGTAGTGGCAGGAATGTGAACTGTTTCGAAACATGTACTGAGGTGAGTTTTTTTCTTACTGTCGAGATATGAAAGAGGGTTAAGACGATTACTTACGTATTTGTTGACATTAATTTCGACGGTCAACATGGACACGGAGCATTTGATTTGTGTTGTGGAATCTTGCAGTATGCAACCGATGATAACAAATACCCTGCGTACGACTTGGCCGCGCAAAACACAGTTCGAAAGAGGTTATTGTAGCACACAGACCGTACAGACCGCCATCTGTTGCTACAACGTTCAAGTTATACCGTACACGTTCTGAAGTTCAGATTGAACGCCTTGATTAATAGGCAACTTCTCTGACATAAAAGCTGAAACTCGCTTCAAATCGGTGACTCATCAACAGTGACGTCATGACACACTTTGAAATGAACAGCCAGTAGATTCAACTAAAGTTTCAACTTCCGAATCTTGGATCTTATAGCAAACATGATGTCCATTACATCCTAAATCAGTTGGTGTCAATTACATACTTCAAATTATATGTAATTGAGTAGCTTTCAGAATATACATAATTACACAGAAATCTGTAGAAACAACATCTAGCTGAAATAAAAAAAAATTGATAGCACATTATAAGGTGATTTTCTTATATTGTGTTGTGATGGTGGACAATTCTACCATTAAAGTATAGCAGAATTCTGAAGGAACAATGTGAGCTCTAACATATTGTTTTGTCAAATGTGACATAAAATTAACAATTCAGAATCCAATTTCCATTGAATTTCCAAGGTAATAAAATCTTCTTAATTTATCCTCATATCACATATTCATTTTGTATGAGGTCTCGCCCACCTCATTGAATATTACACGGCTACTATGAAGTAGCCAATATGTATTATTACTATTTAATACGGGAAAAATTCGTACCGGCACCGGGAATCGAACCCAGGACCTCTCAGCTCTGCGCGCTGAGCGCTCTTTCCAACTGAGCTATGCCGGGACACGATCCACGGCGCCGGCCGAACCCCTCTCGTAATGCTTTTTTACGGTTTTACTACCTGCATTTCAGACGATACAAGTCATATATGCAGGAGCGCATATTTAAATGACTTTGTGGCCATATTCAACATCAGTTTGTGACAATTGCTAACAGTTAATACATCACATATTCATTTTGTATGAGGTCTCGCCCACCTCATAGAATATTACACGGCTATGAAGTAGCCAATATGTATTATTACTATTTAATACGGGAAAAATTCGTACCGGCACCGGGAATCGAACCCAGGACCTCTCAGCTCTGCCCGCTGAGCGCTCTTTCCAACTGAGTTATGCCGGGACACGATCCACGGCGCCGGCCGAAGCATTACGTGAGGGGTTCGGCCGGCGCCGTGGATCGTGTCCCGGCATAACTCAGTTGGAAAGAGCGCTCAGCGGGCAGAGCTGAGAGGTCCTGGGTTCGATTCCCGGTGCCGGTACGAATTTATCTCGTATTAAATAGTAATTATCCTCATATACCGTGAGGATTCGAAGAAACTAGAGATCATTACTTCCATCGGTCTTTCATTAAATCACACTTTGCTTCTCAGATAATGAGTTAATACCTACAAAACAGAGATGAACGCGTCAAAATAATATTTAGCAAAGAAAGAGAAAGCTTTAATAATATTGTTATTACTTGTAAATTTGTATCACATGATGTGTCCTTTGTACAAACGAAGCCTCTTTACATAACAATTGCTCATATAGAAGATCCGGCCGCAGAGAGTGGTGCAATACTTTCGAAGGCTCAGGTAAGATATAAATTAAAGTGGTTTAATATACTAAATTCCTAACCTCCAACTTTCAGACAGTTTAGGTTAATAGCTCAAGCCGCAAACGCTGAACTGTATGAAATGGAAAGCATCAACGAAGTTGGTGAATGTGGCCAATTTCATGTGAACTTCGCTCCAAATTAAATAAAGTTTCACATACCAAACCTGCCATTTGCGGAGCTACTAAGGTTCTTCAGGTTTTATCACGAACGGGCATATTAATATCCAGTCTACATTCTTCAAGTATTACACAAGAAGGCGTTATTTCACTAAGGATTTTTAACCGTTTCTTTTATGTAGAAATTAATTGTAATATCGTATTATGTTTTCTTTGTCTTACACCCCTTTTTCACAATACTCATACTCCATTTCCACTTAGCATCCCAGTCTATTCTATAATTTCTTTTGTCAACATAAAGGTATACAGTATAAATTATTTCATTCTCATTGCGCATTATTTCTGTCTCAAAACATCCTATAGTCGCGACGCTGTTATTCCCGGCGTGACTCCTGCTCATTGCTTACGTCTTAAGAAGTGAAGGCTCTGTAAAGTCTAGGTAGGTAGTATCGTTCGCCATTTTTGTTCTTTCGTTGTCGAGCTACCATACGAGGAATCTATTTGCCGTACCGTTAAACATTATCATGTCGTAGCTCCTATAATAATAAATCAAACGCACTGTAATTCAGCAAATAACTGAGTGGCAAATAACGTCTTCGTGTGCTTTCTGCGAACGCCAACGAAAGAGCCAAAATGGCGGGCGATTATATTAAGTATTTATCGAGCCTTAAGAAATGAAGAACGTCTTCCTCAGCGAATCACAAGATGCACACGTTTAAATGTAGCCGACCTGCAACGCGATTGGCTGCCGGAAATTAAAGCGACGGGACTATAGTAACTATATTCCTGTAGCTTTTTCTCTGCCAAAGCTTTTCTTTTTTTCATAGCATTCTTTACATTCTCCCACTGTTCATCTGTATTTCATATTTATTTGTTTATTTATTTATTTACTTATTCAGTTATTTAATTATTTTGCTAATAATTATAACATAAAATATAATAAAAACAGAAAAACTTTAGCTCGCCCCTGAAAGAGTAGAACTCGTGCTCAAGGGTGGGTTCCTGAACTGAAATTAAGAAGTATATAATGCAATTTGTCTTATGTACTATGCAATACAAATATATAAATAGAAATTTACAATTTTTCAATTTCTATAAAATCCTTACATAACTTTTTAAATTTAATAATAGAACTATTAGAATTGAAAAGATTAGGATATTTAAATATAAATTTGTTATATATTCTTGGGCCTAAATTATTACTTTGATTAAATACTGTAGCAGTGTTACATTTTAGTTCAAACAATCTTAAAGAATTCATACCTTTTGTCTGATAACTATGAGAATATAATTTAAAGTTATTTCGATTTTCATGTATGAATTTTATTAATACAATATAATAAATTTGTCTTATTTTAAGAACATTAAACTCTGAAATCAATTTTTGAGATGGAAAATCAATAGGTTTATGAAGACATATTTTAATTATTTTCTTCTTTAATAAATAAAGTTAATTAAAATTGAATTTAAATAAGCTACCCCATCCCATAATTCTATACATAATTACCGATTCAAATAAAGTTAAGTATATTGTGCGTAATAAACTTATTGACAAGTAATTTCTGACTAAACCAAAATAATATATTATTTTACGTAATGTATTACAAAGATAATTAATGTATTGATTCCATTTTAAACGATTGTCGAAAATAATGCTTAAGTACTTAACTTCAAAGGACTCCTTAGTAATTGGACATTTACACTGTATAAGACAACAATTAGAATTATGTAATTTAATATTTAATAGAGATGTAGGAGGTTTGTTACATTTTTCAGATAATGACAATGGAATAATTATGGTTTTATTTTAATTGATGGAAAGATAATTTATGTCAAACCATTTTTTTATTAATTTAAGTCCATTATTTGTTTTTCCATTTCGTATTTTCCATTCTCATATTTCTCTTTCTTTCCTTCTTTCATATAAATAGTTCTCACATCTTTTATTTTTTGTTAATATAAATATGTTTTCATTCAATGGCTTACGTCATTTACCCAATCGAATACACCTCTGAGCGACGTGCCGAGACTATAGTTCTTTTTTCCTCTGTAGGCATTGCCTTCGGGACACCATGGAAGCCGATCTATATAGCACTGCATGTTGATGAAAATGGTACAATGATAGAAGAGAAGGGGTATACACCCTGGAAACCTGAAAAAAAAGCACCGTATTCGTTCGCCAAAAATTTCACTGGATACACCGGGAATAGAACCCGGAATACCAGCAAGTTTAAATAACTCTATACAATTGCAAGAATTTACCTTCCTTTGGAGATATTTGTTTGCTATTTACGAGTTTCGGTTAATAATTTGAAATAAATTCACATTATATAACTGTTCCTATATTGTAATCAAGTTCAATGTTTTTTTTTTGTTAATTTTATTCACACACGTTTTAATATCTGTGGTCATATATTGTGTTTAGGATCTGTGAGTGCACCAGCAGGCCGTTTTCGCTATTCTTTAGTTCACGTTTGTATTGTGTGATGTAGATGACTTGTGTTCATGTAACTGATTTTAGATTTTGATTAATGTTTACGATATTGATGATTGACACGGCATTTTCCTTTATGACTGACGGAAACCATGAAAAACTCCAATCAGATTGGCCGGCCACGAGTTATGAACCTAGGACTTCCGGAATAAAAACCGAAAGTGTAAGAATCTGTCAACAGAACCTCAGATTATATCAGGGGAAAGTTGATATGTTCTTGCATGGCTGTGATGAGTCCTAGTGAGTGGTGAGACGTCCAGACTGTCACGTAGACGGCCAGGGTTCAAGTCACGGTCAGATATGTGATTTTTCATTGAAAAATTCAAAGTGACAGTGTGGCGAACAAAACGCAGTTGTGGTTTTTTTCATGCTTCTCTCGTTTCCCCATATTAGGCATCTAGATCAAACAGTCAACATTTATCCATTTCGTCGTCATTCCATAGCATTCCCATATCGCCGGCTGGTGACGCACGGAGGGGGTTAGTCTAGAGACGAGTGGGGTGACCTGCTCCAAACCTATGCACGCAGCGAACCTTAGTGTAATCAGCCGGTGTGTGATTGGAACTGCGCCTAGCTTGAGGGTTAGCGCAATAGATCGTAACAGGTCGCAGTGCTGGACCATAGTACCCCCATCCCGTAAATTCCATCCATTCCATTCCTAGTGCCATCATTTTGAGCGACACTCTCGTTGGTGTAGTATGGAATGGAAACACGTAGGATCTCCTCGCCCTAGAAAACTCGAGTTTCAAGGGAATGCAGGGAAGGTAATATTATCTTTTTTAAGCAGGTCCATTGTTAATGGAATTTCTGGAGCGTGGACAATTAATTATCAATGCCCAGCGCTATATAACAAACTCAAGCATCTTAGACAAAAAATAAAAAAATAAACGCCCAGGCCTTTTGACAAGAAGAGTGATATTACTTCATGACAATGCTCGAACTCACACTGCCAGATAAACGAGGGGCGAGTTGCAAAAGTTTCACTGGGAAGCACTACGACCCCCGTTGCAGACCTCACTTATCTTTATGTGATTTTCATTTTTTTTTTTTAAGAATAGGCTGAAAGTAACCAAATTTTCATCCGACGAAGAGGGGCAAAACTGATTCACCACCAGGCCACAGGTTCATTCGTCACCCGGTGGCATAGTAGAAGTGTCTAAACAACTGTAGTGGGTGTTAAGTTCAAATGCTATCTACTAGTGATGACAGTCATTCATTTAAATACTAATATAGCCTAATTTTCACCATGATAAAAAGTGATGTTTTATATTTCTTCTTCTTCAGTATCAGATTTATTAACAAATGTATTTTTTTACCTTTTATTTCTGCCGACTATATTCATGTTTTTATTGAATATCACTAGCGTCTGTCTGATTGTAAATTTATATTAAATGTATGCTGTACTCCAACTAGGAGAAAGTCTCAGGGGAATGAGACTCACCGGGATAATGCTGTGAATGAATGTTGATGTCATAAGTCACATACGAGGGTACACGCATATCTATTGGCTAACTCTCAAAGCACAAACGATAACACTGATACACACATTCTTATACTACCCTAGTTACAAAATTAGATCACGGTTATTTTCCTGGTCTTTTAATCCCTCCATATAGGAAATAACATGTGCAGGAGAGCACATGTCTTTTAAACTGACGTTAAAACGATAATATTATCTATCTACTTCTGTCCAATAGATGACGCAATAGTAAGCACATTCCTCTCACGTTTAATCTCCTGGTTGGAGAACAGTATTTTTCTCTATTTTTTCATTCCTTTATTTTTATTTATTTATTTTTTTGTTTCTGTGTGATATTTATTGGTTTGCATGAAGTCACTTACTGTATTTAGTAATCTGTCGTTGTGAATTTTATGTTATATTATTGACTAGGACAACACCGTACACGAGCCTGTTTTATAAATTTAATTTGTACTCACTAGCTAGTTAGTTAAATAAATAAAAATTAATTAATTAATTAATTAATTAATTGATCCATAAATAAATAAATAAAAACATTAATAAATATCTTATACAAATATGTTTCCTATTCTTGATCCTCTTCTTCGTCTATTTCTCCATTCTTCTTAACTTTGCATTTGTATGCACCATTTTGCGTCTTTCTAACAATCATTTTAAATTATATTATTTCTTACCGTTCATTCACTCCTTCCTCCTGTATTTATTTATTTACTCTTTGTTCTTTAGTTTCCATTTTTCTTACTCTTCTTCCATATTTTATATTTACTTTCAACTTTTTTCTTATTCATTTTCTTTACTCTCCCTCCCTATAACTTCTCTTCCTTCTCTACTTCATTCTTTTTCGTTCTTTATCCTTATACGTTTCACTCTCATTCATTACAGATTTAAAAGTATGTTGTCTTGCATGTCATATCTGAGGAATAACATTGCGTTTCATCTTCAGGAATTGAAATTCCTATACGTATACTGATTGTCAACATTCATCAACGTTTCTTAGATCACTTTGATTCTGTAAATAACTTGACAATCCGTACACTTACAAGAATGAGCTATATAGGCTACATGAGGAATCTGCACACGCAATATTGGATCAGACGTTGATAAATGAACGCCGAAACATCGTCAATTTAAAATGAACTGAGCTCTGTATGAGAAATATTTATGGAACGCTGAAGGTTTGATTCCAGGAATCTCCGACATGAACAGACATTTAAATTACCCGAAAAGTCATTCTTTCTCGTGGACGAGGAAAATGATATTTCAAACTTTAGCATCGGTCATAAGCTTTCAGGTAATAATTTATTCAATGTTTTACTTTCTACAAGTTCAGCGAGTAAAGTATAACAATAATTTTTACAAAAAGAATTTTACTGAAATGTTACTCACATATAGCTATAACGTTCTGGTCATTATGATCCATATCACATTTAAAGCAACGATTCATAGCATATAATAATAATAATAATAATAATAATAATAATAATAATAATAATAATAATAATAAATACCGGTTTCAAAAGTTATGAAAAATAACTTAGAGTTTCCCTACATATTAAAGCAAAAATAAACAATAAAAGAATTTTCAAAAATCAGCTCAGAAATTGGGAGAGCATTATATGTTGAAAATTATTTCGTTTTGTTAGCAATTTTGTTATATTTGACCTATGGCCCATTCCGTAAACATCCCTACTCCCATAAAAGCCCATTTTTAACACTTGTTTCGTAAATACTGTTAGTATAAAGAAAAATTCTTGATTATTAAATAATAACTTTTTTATAATTATATGATATGAACTGAAAAACAAAGTATGCAGCAAGGAAAACTCTACCTAAATTGCAGAAGAGCAATGTGACAGATAAATTTAATTTTAAGCCGAATTTACTTTCAATACATAGATAAACAAAATATAATATTTGTTACTCAGTCAAATGACAAATCAATGTAAAATAATGACATATTATATGATCATTAAGTTTTATATACATGAATTACAAATTGCAAACGTTTTCGCCCATTCAGGCATCTTCAGGCACAATTATACAATATCTCAATATCAAACTGTGTAGCCATTACATTGGTGGTAGATAAACTGTTTAAGATTAATGGTGTACAAAACATCTCCATAATTAAAATGTAATATTACAAGTCATAAAATTAAAATAATGTTAAAAACCACGTAGTGTTGTAATTAAACTTCATAATATTCTGTGGAACTCTTGTTCAGTAGAGTCCAATGAGTGATGAATTATGTCTGAAATATATAAATAAATACGAAATAGAAATAGGAAATATCAAATGTAAAAGTGTAATCGGATTGGATAATTGAAAGTACTCACGTCGTTTGAACGTGGCAACTGTATAGATCACTATAAAACATCCTATGTTTGAAGTAGTTATCTGTAATGAAAATAATAAAGAAATCAAAATTTTGAAGAATTTGAAAACTAATTGGAAGACTATATTATGGACGTACTTAAGTAGACGTGAGACGACCTGCTGCTGTTGGAACTGTAGCTAGTATGACGCGGGGGAAGTGTGTGTTCGTGTAAACAACTAACGCGGAAGGATATTGCGTAGTGATGGGGTTAGAGGTTGTACAGGGGATTCCGGATTTGAGTCAAATTTTCATTAAGAATGCTGTTCTCTATTTGAATCTGTTTTTCAATATAATATTCCTCTGCAGAATTTATCAATTTAGTATCTATTCCTGATTTTAATATTTTCAAAGTTTTATGTGTTGGGCCTAATTCATGTCCAGTATCTATTAGATGGGATGCGTATGTGGATTTCTTACGGTTATGTTTGATATCAGAAATGTGCTCATTTTATCTAATTTTGAAATTTCTTTTGGTTTGTCCTATATATTTTTCCTTACATGTAAAACATTCCAATCTGTAAATACCAGAGTTTATTAACTTCTTGAAGTCTATTGTTTAAATTGTTATTGAGTTTATTAGTTGGTTTATGTGCTATGTAAATATTTTCTTTTTTAAAAAAGTTAGCTAATTTGCTAGATATATATTTATTATATGTTAAACTGAAATATTTTTTGTTGGTATTGTTTTGTTTTGTTAACGTAGATACATTGCTTAGTTCTTTTTTTCCTTTTGTTCTTATTTATTAATTTCTTAATCAAATTAGTACTGTAAACATTTTCGTTGGCTATTTGTATTATTTTATTATATTCTTTCTTGTAATTGTTTTTACTTAGTGGAAATTGTATTAATCTATTAATCATGTAATTGAACTTACTTATGTGCATCACTACGCAATATCCTTCCGCGTTAGTTGTTTACACGAACACACACTTCCCCCGCGTCATACTAGGTACAGTTCCAACAGCAGCAGGTCGTCTCACGTCTACGTAAGTACGTCCATAACATAGTCTTCCAATTAGTTTTTCAAATTCTTCAAAATTTTGATTTATTTATTATTTTCATTACAGATAACTACTTCAAACATAGGATGTTTTATAGTGATCTATACAGTTGCCACGTTCAAACGACGTGAGTACTTTCAATTATCCAATCCGATTACACTTTTACATTTGATATTTCCTATTTCTATTTCGTATTTATTTATATATTTCAGACATAATTCATCTCTCATTGGACTCTACTGAACAAGAGTTCCTCAGAATATTATGAAGTTTAATTACAACACTACGTGGTTTTAACATTATTTTAATTTTATGACTTGTAATATTACTTTTTAATTATGGAGATGTTTTGTACATCATTAATCTTAAACAGTTTATCTACCACCAATGTAATGGCTACACAGTTTGATATTGAGATATTGTATAATTGTGCCTGAAGATGCCTGAATGGGCGAAAACGTTTGCAATTTGTAATTCATGTATATAAAACTTAATGATTATATAATATAAGTCATTATTTTACATTGATTTGTGTTTTGACTGAGTAACAAATATTATGTTGTGTTTATCTATATTAATTGACAATCTGAATATTTCCATCATGCTTTCTAAGTTCAATACATAGGCCTACACCTGAACGACTGAATAATATAGAGTAGAGTGGGGTAAGAACGCGCGTCGGGTAAGACTACGCACTGTATATTTATGGTGATCATGAGTCACAGTCGGTGCCACTGCTCCAACGTCATAAAGTCTAAAATGGAAGCTAGCCGTGTGTGGTAGTTAAGACATCTTTGAAGTTGTGCTGAAAGAAGTAAGTGGGAAGAATATTAAGGTTTTCGTTATATATTATGTTTATAATTTTTTGTAAATTCAGTATGGTAATAAATTAAGTAATCCGATCACCCTTAATAGAGGAATTAAAGAAGGCGATGAGTTACCAACCACATTATTATTTTACCTTGCAACACATCAAACAATCCAAAAGACTGATCAAAAAGGTACAATTTTCTATAACTCTAGTCAAATATGCGCATACACTCATATGACCATAGTCGCAAGAAATTTTCCGACCCTCAAACAACTTATAATAGAACTATCTAGAGCAGCCCAATAGATAAGATTAATAATAAAGCAAGGAAAAACTAAATATACGCTAATGTCTACCTCCAAAGATACTCATCATATAACTGTAAATAATATGATGTTCGTAGAAGTAAAAAAATTTAGATACCTGGGAACCATAATTTATAATAGGTGCAACATGCATGAAACTATCATGATAATAATGATAATGATGATACTTTATGGTGCTGATGAATAAAATTGATATTAATTACAACATACGGAAATAATTTCTTAAAGTCACAACTATTAATAAGGATACAAAGGCATACTTTGCAAACAAGCAGCGAATATAAGGATACATTATATAACAATGTTTCGCCATGTAGTAACATATGGATGACAGATATGGACTCTTACTAGCACAGAAAAGAATGTTCTGAGTTCTTTCGAAAGAAAAATCTTATGGAGAATATGTGGATCTGTCAGGAAACAAAACGAATGAAGAATACGAAATAATCAAGAGTTACATAATCTTTTTTGAGGACAAGACATGGTTAGATTTGTAAAATTCCAAAGACTGAGGTGGGTAGGACATCTATATAGAATGCCGGAGAATAAAATTCATAAAATAATACTGCAAGGGAGAATACATATTATGATAGTGGATAGACCAAAAATTAAGATGGTTAGACGTAGTTACAAGGACTTGGAAACTATGAGAGCAAAAGGATTGAAAGAATTAGTGGCGCATAGATCAAGGTGAAAAGCTGTCGTCCAACGGCCAAAACCCATGAACGGTTGTAGAGCCAAAAGTGAAGATAAGTTTCTGTAGAATTTCGTCGCTGTAAGTATGAATAATCTTGCGCCATTTTTTCACAAAGGGGGCTGCTTTAATGATGAGTACATGTGTGCATTCGTTTACATGATATAGCGTAATGGATCGACAGGATAGCGTGCTTTGTTTCGGGGTACTTCACTGGGTAAGACAGCGCACATGCGCAGTCTTGTCCCACAAAGGTGGTTTGCTTGCAGCTAATGAGTTCTTCCTTCAAGAAAATGTACATGGTTGTGCTAATAACCCTTGTTCGTTGGTGCTCGATAATCACGCTGCATACAGTTGTAGATTTCTGCTGAAGAAATATCACGTCCACATGTCCCTACCGCCACAAGGCTCAGCATCACGACAAATCCCTTTTTGGACCTATAAAATAATGTTATTCATATATGAGTGTTATAAGTGGATGCTTAATCATCCAAGTCGCTCAATTACAGATCATCAAGAGGATGCAAAGCTTATGCGAAGGCGGTTACAGTTGGAAATACCATCTGATATGTGTCAGCAGAAACTCCAAGTGACCAGCTTTCAACAAATGGAGTCAGTGACGTTGGAACATCCAATAGTGATGCACTGCAACAATCAAATATGCCACAGATGTCAGCTGAAACTCCAAGCTACCACCCTTCAACATGTGGGTGGAGTCAATGACACTGAATCATGTGGGCACATCCCCGTTAAACAGCTATCCCAACTTCCAAAAGCACAGCACATTCAGCAAGGCCGACGGAAAGGCAAAAATCGGAGGTGTTAACAGGATCTCCATTCAAAGCCCAGTTGGAAGCCTAGTTGTTTGAGAACAGTCAGACAGTTTGGGGGAAACAAAATGGAAACATTCGTATTGAGGAAAATATAGAAAGTAGCAAACGTCAGAAGAAAGATTACATTTGCTCTTGTTGAAGTGAGTACACTCATCCCCCAGCTGAGAACTGGATTCAGTGTGTCACATGTGAAGAATGGTGGCACGAAAACTACGCCTCATATCAAAAAGATATTTTGAAGTGTGATTTCTGTTAACTTTTTCTGATATCCTGAGTATGTATGTTTACTTGCAATGAAGGTGTTGTAATAGTATTCGTATGCGGATTCTTACCCGAATGTTAGAGCATTCTTACCCCATGCAGCCGGTAAGACTGCGGTTTTCCATCCGCAACATTTTTATTATTCTTTTTTCTCCTGCTTAAATATTGTTTACAGAGTTATCTGAAATTATATGTGTGTTTGTAGTGGATAGTGCACTGTATCTTAATTGTTGCAGATTTTTAAGTACATTTATATTATATCCAAGAAATATTGATGAAAAATGCGCATTCTTGTCCCCTTTTACAATAAGTGAAATCTAAGTCGGAACACAGCAGCTCAAATAAATAATTTATAACAGCTGGTCGCACTAGAATGTACCATAAACAAAAATAAAATGTTATGACGTATATAACAATTTATAAAACATTTTAACAGTATATTAAAATATCAGTGATATATTTTTGTATATCACACTCCAGAATTCCTTTCTGAATTCACGGTACCAACTGTCAGGGCAAAAAGTTTTGATTAATGATATTTTATGGTGCTGATTAATAAAACTGATATTAATTACAATATGCGGATTTCATTTCTTAAAGTCGCAAATATTAATAATAGAAATAAAATAATATTACAAATATACCTATATTAGCAGAGATCTCATTAATTCATGTAGATTCCTAGAATTTCTTAAAGTCACAAATATTAATAACACAAATAAAATAATATTACAAATATACCTATATTAGCAGAGATCACATTAATTCATGTAAATTCCTAGAATTTCTTAAAATCACAAATATTAATAATACAAATAAAATAATATTACAAATATACCTATATTAGCAGAGATCTCATTAATTCATGTAAATTCCTAGAAGTTTCGTAACTGATCACTAAAGTGTACAGGTACAGAAAGTAAATGGTGCAAAATTTATTATTATTATTATTATTATTATTATTATTATTATTATTATTATTATTATTTAGATTTTATGATGAAAATGATATGGGGTAAAGGTTGGTTTTATTGTTATACCAGTAATATTGTGATATTTCTTTTTGAGAATTTACTACAATTTTACTAAGCGAGAGCAGTACCAGTTTCATGTAGCAACTTGTCCACGAACATTGCCTTAATACGTTCACGCAAAACACCGATCGTCTTCTCGCTCATTAAAATTGTAATAAATTCTGTAAACCATCACAATATTACTCATATCACTACATTACCAACTTTTACTCTATCCAGAAATGCAAAGGAAACTCTAAAGCCTTGGCGTTTTGACATACAATCAAAATCTGATGAAGAGTACAGGGGAAAAATAATCAAAGTCACAATTCTCATAAGGATGATGTCATCATCTAACTCACTATATTTTTGCACACTGTAGTGTTTTTCCTTATCAAAAGTGATAAAAGAGAATTATCACCAATTATACTAATTTTTCATTAGTAACATCAATAAATTTTGCAGTAATATACTGAAATAGATTATGACAGCAGAGAGTGGATTAGAACAAACTGATGGGGATCCTGAAGAAAATAGGTGTTGATAGGAAAGAGAGGAGGCTGTTCAGTAATATTTATATGAAACGAGTCGAAGTGAGAATGGGAAGTGAAATAGAGAAAGGAGTTCGTTAAAGATGCCCTTTAAGTCCTACTCTGTTCAACATCTACTTGGAGGATTTAGTGAAGCATCGTTTTAATAAAATAGGAAGGTGACAGTAAGAGGAAGAAGAATGAAGTGTGTAAGGTTTACTAATGATATGGCGTTGTTAGCAGAAGAAAAGACGATACTAAGATATATCCTACTGGAACTAATGGCAGCTGTCATCAGTATTGGATGAAGATAAATGCAAAGAAGGCGAAAAACCATGATTGTCGGGAAGAAAAATAAAGAAGGTAAACGTGCGAATTCTAAATGAGACAGTAGAGCAAATGCACAGCTTCGAATACTTGGAGTGTACTACATGCAGTAACAGGAGCTGCTGCCAGAAAGTTAAAAGGAAGATACCAATGGCAAAGGAAGCTTTTAACAGAAAAAGGAGCGTCTTCTGCGGGCCTCTGGAAAAAGAACTAAGGAAGAGACTAGTGAAGTGCTTTATGTGGAGTGTGGTTTGTATGGGGGCAGGAACATGGACATTACGAAGCATTCAAGAGAAGCGACTAGAAGCATTTGTAATATGGATATGAGAAGAATGGAGCGTGTGAAATGAGCAGACAATAAAAAATGAAGTTCTGTTGGAAAGAGTGGGTGAAGAAAGAATGATGCTGAAAGTGAACAGAAATAGAAAAAGAAATTGGCTGGAAGAAATGGTGAACGGAAGAAGAGTTCGGGGCAGAAGAATATGTCAGATGATAGACAACATTACTATAGGCTATATGGATAATATGAGGAGACAAAGAAAATGTAGAAAAAGGAAAGAATTGGAAAATGCGGGGTTTGAAGTGAAGGACCTGCAGAATTGTATACATTTTTGCATATAAAAAATAATGGATATAAAATATTAGTGTATAACTGTTCACTTGTTTTGTGTAATTTAATAAATCTATTTTCAATAATTTAGAATAATATTTTTCTAATGTTTTTGTATCCTAACAATAAAGTGTTTTTACCACATGCCTTATGATTCGTGATACTATCTTTCACATTCGTAAAAACACACACAGTTAGTAATATTGGATGCCTCATCAGTACTGTATCTTCAAAATTCCTTGCATTAGTCTTCGTTATCACGATTTAAATATTTATTTCGTCTCAAAGGACACATAGAAATTTCTGAGAGTTCAAAGCTCTTTAGCACTGTTGTATCATCCATACTTCCAGGCCTTCTACCTTGTGAACTTTTTCAGGTTTCTTCATGTTATGAAAGACCAGTTGCGTGGGTGAAATGTCGCATCAGTACAGAAATTTATTACAATGTAACGTAAGCATTTCCATCGATTTGGAAAATCGTATTTGAATCGACTTTCCGGTGACTGATATCTTTATAAGCTATTTTGAATATAACGAAGCTGTGGTGGATACTCATTAAATGCTGCGAATATGTCTTCATAGTTGAAAATAACTGCTGTGGATGAAATTTTTAACAGCTACTACCGCTATACTGGAGAATTAACAGGGTAGCTTTGAACCGTGCCGTTACGTTTACCACCAAATTTAACTACATACACAATGTTGCCAACATAAGAACATGATTTTGGTCTGTGGTGTCGTTAGAAAGAGAAATTTGTTTCTTTTCCTCTCTTCCTCCTTCGTTCTGAGCATTACTGAGAGATAGCACCACTGTTACTATCATATAAGTAACTATAACGTCATTGTGTCATCTATTGCAATGATTTTTCCCTGGACCACCAATTTGCTTGGACGACATTTCTACAGAGAAGATTAAGACAGATCTTACAAGCGATCTCCAGTTACTAACAGTATGGTCATCAAAACTGTGCGTCCATTTTATCTCGAACTAAAATCTCTCTCGCATTTTCTTTTGTTTCATCACAGCCAAATGGATTTATTTCTTCGGTATCGATGTTTCTAGTCGGTCATGGCCTTTATGACAGTTTTTGTTTCGTAATATTGATAGACGGTAATATAATTAAAGCGGTGAATAATTTCATGACTCCTAAAAGTTTTTTTTTTTTTTTCTTTTTCGTAAAAGGCAAGGTGTTTTGTCTAGGCCACAAATAAAACTGCAACACGGTCATAATTACGTACTTAATGCTTTGGTGGACATTAACCGGACATTCACTTTCCGTTATTTCAATGATATTCCGTAAACTACACCTTTTTCCTCTTTATTTCGTTGTCATAAACTACTTTAAGACCTTACTACATAAGGATTTTCTTTTAGTGCATTCAAAACATCGTCGTTGTACTGCATAAATCTTGCACTTGACTAATAGAGTGATTTCTTTAAGAATATAGTCGCGAATTTTACTACCGCCATTTCGATTGTCTTCTGTTTGACACGGCTCGGTAAGGCCCGGTGACTAGTGGCCAGCAAGTACCGTCGACTACTGACATTGCTCTGCCGTGGGTATTATCCAGTTGTTCTATCCAATCAAATGAAATATAATACGACACTTGTATGAAAAATTTAATGAAATTATTAACATTTTAACTTTGGAAAAATGTAACACATATTTACCAGTTTTGCATGCATTGCTATTTTTCTCTTCCCATATTAAGACGAAAAATTGTTCCGCTATTACATTGTATGTCTACGTTAGTGCTCTCATATCAATAGTTAGACTACTAGACGGTTTACAAAAGATAATGTATGGGAGAAATCTATAATATGACCTATAAATTTATAGACGTCCAAGTTAAACCCGAAGAATTTAGGGAATGGAGGTAGAAACTAACACAATGGAAAAGAGAATGGGTAAACTAAAAGAAGAAAAGATAGGGGTTGTGTAAGTTACGGAAGGAAGTGATTGTACTTCCTAACATAGCGGAGTTTTCTCATGCGCCCTTACAAAACTTTTCAGTGAAGATTCTTATGGAACTCAACCACCGTTTTCTTCCACAACCCTCTCCCGGCCTTTACGACTTTAAAAGCTCATTTTTCACGCATTCTCAACCTCGAAAAGACGTCAATTATTGGCGAAAAGCATAGACTCAGAAATAGAAGAACAAGGAAGGAAAAGCGACGTTGAATGTGAACAACCGGGTTTGTTTGAACGACCGCGGACGTAAATTATTTGCTAGTGGTTTTAACATTTGATGACTTTTACTCCACTACCTTTCATGAAAACATTGAACGAAGGCTCTTTAAGAAATCAACGAAGGGGATGAAGCGTTTATATAGGAGGGGGAGACGCACAGAGCGGAAAGTGACAGAAAGAGGAAATTAAAGAATAAGAAATGATACTTCTTAGTGGTACTACGGTAGCGATGTTTGCCAATATTAAGGAGTTGATAGTAACAAAACGCTGTCGAGGACGATAGATGTTTGAGGAAGATACAAGCTCTTAGCGTGGTTTTCTTTGGAAGGGCAGTAAAGTATCCCACAATGAAATTTTATGGAATGAAAAACTCTATCGCTAGTGGCACTAACGACATAGCATCTTGTATTGCGACAGTGACTGCAATGTAGCTCTATCCCCCTGCTTTCTGTGAAACTGAATTCAAGTAAATTAACACCTTTAAATTTAAAATAAAACTACTGCTAAACGAGAAAACTTAGAACAAATCACAGATTATTTTGTGCCACGCCAGATTTTAAAATAATTTGCTTCTAATATGAATAATTCTACATGTTGGAAGTGTCATATATCGTACAAGTATCTCAGCAGAAAGATGGAAAGCAACATGATGCTTTACTATTAAATTCCAGAAAAAAATATAGTGATGAAACTTATAATGGCGCTAGTAGGAACTGCTGACAGATAAATGATGAAGAAAAGTTAAAAAACTAAATCGGCAATAAATTATTCCCAGTTCTGTACAAAAGTATAAATTTAAAGATGAGAATGAATTATTTATTTTAAGCACAAGAACCAGGGGCGCCCGGTGACAAAAATATCGAATTTGGTACAACTTGATCATACACATACATAAAATGTAGCATGGAACTAAGGTAATTTCGAAAAGTAAGTTCATACTACGCTCCTTCCTCTATTATTCTGTTGTTGAATCCTTCTATGGTAGACATAATTTTCTACTCAATCGATAACATAGCAAGTGCAGTGATGCGTTCCTGGGACATGGTGTTTCATCAGAAGGTTTAGTGTCTTCATTACCACAAATCCAACTGTTGTCATATTCTGTCCTGTAAAATTTTCTGTTGTACGCACAGTTTTGTCCGCCTTTTCTTTTCTGATTTATAATCAATTTAATTGTAGGCCTTTCTTATCGTTTCACTTACATTTTTTCTTCCACATTTCTCACAGAGAATGAATTAGATGAAAAATTCTTGAGTGAATTCATTTCAGTCCACAGAATAACACTATAGTAAAACGCAAGAATATAAAGAAGATAACATAATATATTTGTTAATCTTAATAATCACAATGAATTCGTTGCATCATCAGTTGCAAAACTAATGTTAATAATAACAACAATAATAATAATAACAATAATAATAATAATAATAATAATAATAATAATAATAATAATAATGTGTGTTGCAACGTAAAACATTAATGCCATCCCAATTTAATTCTCAGAGAGGAAAAAGTATATCTGCATATAATAATAGGGTGAACAGTATACAGGATGATTCACAAGGATTTACCTCCGTTACGGAGCTTATTCCGAAGACATTCTGAGCGAAAAATATCATATAAACATTTGTCCTAATCTCAATATTTTCAGAATTACACTAATTTGAAGTTGTTTTGTAAAATACCATTATTCTTGAGATTTAAGGGTAAAATAATATTACAGACAAAGAATGAAATATTCAGGAGTGTCATTTCTTTAATTAGCTAATATTCTGAAGCTAAAAATGTTTTGTGAATTCCATAGTTGCTTCGTACAGATTTGTTTTTCGATTTTTAAGTACAAAATTACATTTTCTTATGCATTTATCACAACAATTGTTACAAATCACACCACTCTTGTAAATTCTTTAAGACTGTACATTAGGATGCAACTGTAAAGAATCAAGTTCCTAAAGTCGTATGACTTGTAACAGTTTTTGTGATGAGTGCGTAAGATTGATGTTATTTTTAGTTAAAAAATGAAAAACGAAATCTGTACAAAGCACTTGACAACACATTTTTAGCTCCAGAACACTAGCAATTAAAGAAATGACTCTTCTGAATGGTTCATTCTCTATTCGTAATATTTTTTTACCCTTAAATCTTAATAAAAAAGGTATTTTACAAACAAATTCAAATTTGTGTAACTCTGAAAATATTCAGATTAGGACACATGTTTATATGATATTTTTTGCTCCGAATGTCTTCGGAAATAAGCTCCGTAGGAGACGGCAAATCCTCGTGAATCACTTGTAGAGCAGAAGAGCGAACTTCCTGTCACCCGCTTCCGCGTGCATAGCAAGCTGGCCGGCCGACTAAGAGCCGTGAAACCTGTTCTGTTCTACACTGTTCACCCAGTGTAGTGTAGTCAGTTTTAAACATTCTTTATTATTAAACTTAATATTAAGTTCGGCATCAGTTCGTACAATTGCTGGCACATAAAGAATATTTCACTCACTACTACTGAAACTTTCAACCAACCCCAGGTTAAGGGTTCTACTGGGAAAATAGCGCACTGCTGACCGATTTCTCGTGTTAATGCTGGGAGAATACGTCATTCGCCTAAGAGTATTTTAACCTCCGTTAACATTCAATGTGCGCACAGTTTTCGCTACAGTGAGACTCAGCACACTGCATAATTGTTTGTAACGTAATGCGATCTGAAAAATGAGCCGATTCATAATGTTTTTACAGAATATTACTCGCGGTTACATCAACAACAACGTTTATTTTAACAAAATTACGAGTGTGTTATAGCGCAATAGAACTTTAGGATGAACCGCCCTTGACAATAACTATAATAAGATAAATATCAGAACTGATGGGCAAATGGCTTTACACCAGAGATTTTGCCTCAAATCCCGAATCCAAAACAGTTCAACTTAGTTGTAGGCACATTTATTAGTGTAACACCTCGGCCACAGCCACAGTCATAACGTGGTACAGCTTTATCCTGAACAAATAAGAATTATTACTTTTAAGACGCATTTCTAATAAATTGCTCGATATTCAACAACAGTGAAAATTAAAAAAAAATCATGTTTTACGTACTTTCAGGAACAACTGTTGTTGAGAGAAATTTCAGTTAGAAGATAAAAGAAAGCAGCCTAATATGGGGTGGTGCTTAATAGGGATACCTCAGAATCTCAAGTGTTTGGCGCTGACGTCGTTTAGAAATTTAACAAAACACAAGGACACAGACAACAACATATTTTCTGAGTAGGTAACCATATTTCTGTGTGAGAAGACGTCTCAGTGATTCGAAAGAAAGAAGTTGACACCTCGAACATTTTTGTTCGTAGTGACGTCAAAGTTTAACAGGAATTCTAACCTCAAAAATGTCAGATATCAAACATGAATCCTAAACCAGAATTATCTTCCCCGAATAACGAGCTGATGTCGCTATACCTGAGCTTTACTCAAGAAACCAAAATGTTCAAATTCCAATATATTTGTCGCAGAATACAAATTCCTATATCTTCTGGAAACCAGTTCCAGCATAAAATCCTGCATGTGAACGAGGGAAACAATAGTCTAATCCCAAACATCTTCGACTGCTAGAAAAAAAGTCATAGTGGCGACTACACTGAAATATCAAACAACCCTTCTATCAAGATGGGAAATTCGGAAGAATAGCTGCTCACGTTAAATGCTTTTAAACACAGAAGTACGTCTACGGATTTTAAACATACTTATGTGCCATTTTCTGAATCGCTGTACTCGTGTGTCCTTTCCTGAATCTCTGTACCTTCAGCCAGAACCGTAAGTGCATTTCGCTGGTCGCGATGGTATTTTGCTCCGAATCTCTTTGGCATGTTTGAAATATTTAATGCTACTGTCACAAATTGGGTCTCGTACCTCTCATATTATAATACTAAGATGGTATTTTTATTTACAGATAGCGTTGTCTATAAGCTACAGAACGAGGTACTGCTGGCTTGAGCATTGACGTCTTTGTTATTTTTATTTCAATTTGTTTATTAACCAAAGTTCTTGTAGGTGAGCATCTTATCGTTATTATTAAAACAAATTGGATGTAGGGAGCGAATTCTCCCATTACACAAGTCTTTGTATGGAAACCAAATGCTAACCTTCGGAAAACTGCTTTAAGATCCTCAATTTCCAAATTAATAATAAACACTGTCAACAATATCATGGCAAGGCCATTGACTAACCGTTATCACATTTCGTTAACAATATCTACATACAAATTTTGACGAAATGTCTCTATTCTCAGCCAGTAACATACCTTCATTGAGGCTCCGGATTGCAGAGAACGTCGTCTTTATCTGTCTTAAGATTTCTCAAATATTAAATGGTTCCTTTAAAATCGAAGCGGAAGATAACAACAGAATTTCTCTTCTAGATGTATTCGTGATGAAGGACTATGAAATCTATAGGCCTATATGAAAACGAAGTGAAAAACCGCACGTAAAGAAAGGTATCCGCATTTCGATTCTAACCACTCCACACATGTCAAAGAAATATTATATATTCCTTTCTTTGATCTCCTTTGTGAAATACAATCCCCATATCCAGCGGTTATCCCAGTAAATGTCTTGAGAAAACGACCAACAAAGCACACAACATAACCATTCTTCCACTGAACCGTGGAATATAATCATAATACCGTATGTCAACGATATATTTAAAAAGTTCAAGAAAATCTTTATGAGTGCAATTTCAGAACAGTTTCAAATCAGGCAACAGACTCTTCCCACTTCTCTCCAAAAACAAACCGAAACCGATCTTTGTTGATATAAAAATCGATAAGTGCCCAACTTGACTTAGATTCATATTTTTGCCTAGAACGACGTGTGGAAACGATCAGGTGTTTGCAGGTGTGTAGCTTTACTGTGCTACATAAAACTAAATGTAGGTGGTGCGAGAAAGGAAACAAGGAGAATACAAGAAGAACAAGAATATACAAGAATAACTGGAAGGAAAACAAGGGCAAAAAGAACGAGGACAAGGTGAAGGAAAGGCAAAACAAAGGGAAGGCAAGGAGAACAAGGACAATATAATGAGTACAAAACGAAAAGAAAAAGAACAAGGCGAAGAGGAGTAAAAGAGGAAGGCAAGGAGTAACAGAAAAAGGAAATGAGAGCAACGGAAAAACAAAGAGAAGAAGGGGAATACAAGAAGAAGAGGAAGAAAAAATATAATGTAGAGTAGAAGGAGAACAAAGGAACACAAGTAGAATTGGAATACAGGGATAATAAGGGGAAGACGAAGAGAACAAGTGGAAAACAAGGAGAATACGAAGACAATGATAACAAGGGGAAGACAAAGTAAACAAGGGGAACAAGAAGATCAAAGGGAATACAAAGTGAAATATGGAAAGGGTTGATTTTTTTTATATGGCAGTCAATTCCAAAATTACCTGCTCTCGCATCACTATTGATGAGAAAAATTTATAATTAGTTTTACGCGAAAACATACTAGGGACTAGGCTACATTTGTAACAAACAAATTGAGTTTTGTGGGGTGTAGGTAAGTGGAGCAGATAGTATTGTGTCAGAACAAGGAACAGAATTATTATAAAACAATGTCTCCTTCACAAACGATTAGCATGTAGGAGAGACTCGGGTAATTCCGCAATATTAAGATGTAAATCTATCATATTTTTATCAAAATGTTTATTGAAAATACATGCACGAAACCTTTCATTTCCAAATGAGATAAAGGGACCTATTAAAAATGCGAATATATTTAGATGTACATACATTACAGTTGAAAAAGAACAACTCGGGTAATTCCACAACAGTGTGGATAAATCCGCAATAGGACTTGGCTAATTCCGTAGTAGTAGGCCTAAATAATTATGAAATACATTATGAAAGTAACATAAAAGGAACAATTTATATGTAACAATGCTCACTTTCTTCACAGCTGTGTAGCAAAACACGAAAAACAGCCAACTTTCGATATGTCACTGTATTGCCGACAGAGGTGTCGACCAACATCCTTGATTTTTTTTTCCATAGCACTGCACAGGACATGCTTCCTGTTGACAGCCTCTCAAAACTTACGTTCACGCTATTGTAAAGCCGCAGTAAACTCATATACAGTATGCACTACTGCGGAATTACCCGTACTGCGGAATTAGCCGAGTTCCACTATGATTTTTGACTCCCTATTTTCAATACCTTATAAACTTATTATTTATCATTAACACATGATTATTTTTAAAAATAATGGGGAAATAACAACTCCGTGAGGTTTCAAAATGTCTGTTCAAAATTCAACATATACTCCTGCATTTTGCGCACATTTCTGTAATCTCTTAGATATGTCATCAGGTGCTGCTTGCAACATGTGGGATGCTGGGTAACTTTTGTGCTGGACCCCGGATTTATTTCACCGGCATTACCACCTTCATTTAATTCAGACGCTAAATAACCTGAGATGTTGATACAGCGTCATAAAATAACCAAAAAAATAATAAAAAATAACATGTTCGCTGGTACATTACTAATAACTTCTGTAACTTTTTCTTCAAGAGAATCAATATTTTGAAGTACTCTTTTATAAACATCCTCTTTTGCTCATCCCACAAAAATAAATCACAAGATGTGAGATCTGGACTGCGAGCAGGCCAATCATACGATCCACGTCTTCCTACCATTTTCCCGGGAATAGAATAGAATAGAATAGAATAGAATAGAATAGAATAGAATAGAATAGAATAGCACAATATAGTTTATATAGTTTCAATGCTTTTCCAAAATAACAGACAAAAATATCTCCATTCTGCAATTGGAATCGACTCACACTCACATAATATAAGAGGAAATAGAAATGCAGCATATATTGACTGCTCAGATAAGTCTACAGCCAACTCTGTTTCAACCTTTTTGTGTTTGCCTGACTACAAGATGGAGTTGCTAATCTTTGCACAAAACATGTAACAACATAAGGTTCCTCCCGGTCTTTGCTTTTTTATTTATTCATCGATTAATTAATTAATTGATTCATTCATTTATCCATCCATTCTCTCTTGAAACATCAGAGTAATTATACACCTTTCCTACCAGTTTTCGCTGTTCATTCTCTTTCAATCTTGATATTACATGTGTCATTCGAAAATTAATGGCCACACTTTATTTAAGAACAAAAATAATTCTTTGATCACAATTGACATACTTACAGTTCTTACAATTAATTTCCTCCAGCATCACGCAGGTCCACTCATCGCCACACCCTTTAAAGGCGACTTTGCTCCAAGCTTCTAATTGACTGTTTACAGCTCTTATAAAGGCCCTATATTTCTAAAGCGTACCCCTCTCTGTACTTTCATCTTAGGGAAAAAGTCGTATTTGCAGGAATTCATATCCGGAGAATACGGAGGATGTCTCGAATTTGACATTTCAACATGTTAAGTAAATTCATTACTTGGGCAGCCTCGTGGCAACAAGCAGTATCATGAAGCATAATGGGATGGGCATTCAGTACAATTCAGCGCTTCTGGGGCATTACAGTCGTACTCGTAAATGATATTGCAAAAAGTGGCTTTAATATTCAGTATCCACACGCAATCCAAATTGGAAAAGAATATGTGATTAATATGCTTTAATAATCATAAATAATAAACTTAATTTTGATATGGTCTTACTCTTACATGTACATGTGCTCGGCATTAGAGCGTTGTCGGTAAGTCTTATTATTGCAGCCACTACATATATAGCAATTATGGGCAAGTTTTGCGTTAATTATTACACTTTGTTCTGTCAAAAGTAATGATAGCATTGGTCACATATATACAGAATGAACCGTAAGTAATGTCATTAATTTCAAGAGGTTCTTCATTGAGCATCTGAAACAAAAAAAGTTTAATGCAGTTTTCCTCGTTTTTACTCCCTTTCGAGAAAAAAAAATATATAAAACACTTCATAGCGTATTTTGGGAAAACTATTCAATTAATTCCCGATATGCTCCCTCAGTTAAGAGAGTAGTGTATTATGGTAACAAATCACTGAAAGAATTTTAGTTTTGTCTTTTAACTGTGCAGAAATTTGATCCCAACAAATGTAACTTTTCGTTCTGCAAGGGAATTTTAAAACAGGACGCACTCTGACAACCCTGGAAAGGTTATTGCCTGCAGGAAAGATTCAGCCAAAGACGTTGTGGTTATATATCTAGACACACAATTGGCGCTGGTGTCGTGTACAAATTTGAAACCTCTCGCGCAGGTTCGCGCGACGCTATGTTTGGGGAGCACGAATGTTTCTTTCTATAAAGCATTCGGAGTTTAGAAAATACCATTGCGTATATAGGCGTTTTCTTAGTGGATTTCCTCCTTCACTGTAATATAACTACACTTATTTACGTATTTTCTAACGTATAATATAAAATAACAGAAGTAAATCTAAATATTGTAACTAAACATTGTTTTAAATGTAAACGCCTTATATTGCTCATAACTAGACTTATTAGTCTATTTCTATTTCTTATGACCGAATACATGAAATAATTTTACTTATACAAATCAAGATTTTCAGGTATAACTCCCTGTAAAGTTGATTTGAATAATTTCGAGGGAAAAATTGTTCCGGAGCCGGGTATCGAACCCGGGACCTTTGGTTTAACGTACCAACGCTCTACCACTGAGCTACTCGGGAACTCTAACCGACACCGATCCAACTTTTCCCTCTATATCCACAGACCTCAAAGTGGGCTGACAACCGTCAAGCAACCAACTTCGAGTGCACACTAACTCCGTGTGACTTAAATTGTGGTTTTCTGTTAACGAACAGTGACGTGCATTATGCAAATCAAGATTTTCAGGTATAACTCCCTGTAAAGTTGATTTGCATAATTGGTATTTTCCAAACACCTAACGCACTGTAATAATAATCCTCAGTGTTTTGAGAATCAGAGGCGATATGACTCATACTGCAGATATGGATTGCAATTCCCTCATTCTTACATCATTCTCAATGACACAATATTGTCAAAATGTGATTGTATTCATTGTTGGCTTAGTTATTAAATCATTAAGAAAAATATGGTGTAATAAATCTAAAGACTCAATTTATGGTACGTAGCCTACCAGCAGTAAATAAAATCTCTTTTATTTTTTAACGAAAGAATAATGGGAGTCTTGTCATATCATCATCTGAGATTATAGGAATATGCCGCTGAAGTAAAAGAGCGATTATACAGATGTTAACAGTTCAATGGCATATTACCACCCACTCTTACATCGTGTGAAAACAATGTTGTCTAGAAGTAGAACACTTATACAATCTTTCTACACTTATAAGTTATAGGAACATGTTTTAGAAAATGGATCTCAGATTCCTTCCGAGAATAATATTTTAAACTTGTTAAACTGACCATAAAAGTACATAAAGATCTACTGACGTAGCTCAGTGGGCTAAGGACTGTTGGTCCGGAGTCGCGCTCGGTCGCGGGTTCGATTCCCGCTGATTTCCTGGTTGGGTTTTTTCTTGTATCCCCAACCATAAGGTGAATGTCAGGTAATCTATGGCGGATCCTTGGCCTCGTCTCGCCAAATATCATCTCGTTATCATCAATACCATCGATGATAAATAGTCTAGTAGTTGATATAGCGTCATTAAATAACCAAATAAAAGAAAGTACTACATAAAGAGCAGATGTTAGCACACAGCTTAAGGTTACCAGTACAATACTTTACATAAAAATGTTGTGAGACAATATTTAACGGAGTCAATAATAATAATAATAATAATAATCATCATCATCATCATCATAATAATAATAATAAATCAATAGGCAAGATGTTCTGTACATTAGGCCTGAGTTCTATTATATGACTAATTGACTAATTCATGCATGTGGCGTTTATTTCATACTACAGCTGTGATAATAAGCTATTGCATGGTAGACCTACTTATATTTCTAACTAAAACATTAGGTACTGTACGTGTTTCTATTTTACAGGTGTACGATCCCTGACAGAGTATAGTAGGGAACAGTAGATAACCACCATATCAATGCACATTAGTGCGCTTTCATTTATTTATTATTTTCCAGGTGTAAGCCTATATTATGTGATATGGAAGCGAATAAGTAATAATTGTTCATTTCTCGTCCACATCAAAGCAAACGTGTTTACAATGTAGGCCTAATGTAACGTCTTACACAGGCAGTGTTTTGTTAATAAAAGTTAATAGTACTAATATTTTTCTTTTCATCTGAACTATTATTACAATATGCATTTGTATTTCTGTTCTCTCTATATGTTGCCAAATAACTATACAACATCTTTAGTTACGGTATCAAATTGTTACAGTTTTCTTTCGTTTCATGTCAAACTAAAGGTAAATAAGCTTGATTATGTCTTTAACGAGGTCGCTTTAAATGTTAATAAGATTTTTTTTCATTTATCCATTCAGATTTATTTATAAGAGACACCTAACATACATATTAAACATTCAGCATTGTATAGTGCAGCCGTCTGATAGCCGGTGCTTCTCCCAAAGCATGGCGGCGGACGCAAGCTTCAATTTGTCCCTACTCTAAACTTCTACGCAGCCCCGGTTCTAGGGGCTCGGATTCAGCTCGCGTAATGTGAGAAATGGATGAGACTACGAGAAATGTAAACGTAACACACAATTGCTTTAAGCGGAAATTTGATTTCTTGTATGTAAGTTTATCGGTTACTGCTTTCAAAATTGAAGTGGGAGGGAACTGTTTCTAATTGGCTAAAAAAAGTGCCTGTAGTACGACAAACGGAGATCTTTTGACTCACTAATTAGATTTGTATAACGTAAAATAAGCTTTCTTGTTGTTTGTGTTCAACAAATATTTATTTGAAATTAAATCGAAGAGTTTAAAAATAATATTTTTAATTTAATTTTTTTAACGTAAAACAAGGATAGCGTATTTTATTTTTTCCTTTAGAAATTAAAATGTTTAAAAAAGTTTGTTTTTATAACGTGGTATAAGTAGATAGATAGATAAATGGATTTATTGAGTCATATTATACATACAGATACATCAATATTCATTAAATGGTAATAATACATACAGATGTTATATTATCATAATTATCTCTTAAATCCAATGCACGGGTCTTCTGACCGTACGTGTTTGTACGTACAACAAGTCCTACTTTGTAGGTTTCACCCCCCTCACCTATAGTTACATCCAACCACTCTCCAAAAGAATACAAGATTAAAATAAAAATGGCACAAAGAAAACACATTATATAATATATCCTAACCTAAACAGGCATAAAAGTATATAATTGAGTATCCCTTCGCCAGTTCGCATCACAAACTTCAACAGCTGAAGTTCTAATCTGTCTCGTCTTCAAGAGAAACAATCCAGTCTTTTGTTCGTATTCTCTATTCCCCATGAGGTCAAGACATGCAAGCGAACACCTATTCTGACTTAGCATCGAGGGTGATAGATATTTTTTCCTGATATGTTCCAATTCGACACACTGCAATAAAACATGTGTCGAGGAGTCCTTTTCTCCGCACAGGGAACAAAGACGCCCTTCATCTTCGTTGACAATTTTATTACGCTTCCATGCCCCCAATCTTAGGCACGCTAAACCTGCTCTGCTGTATTTGATACAAAATCTATATAGTCACACCTCCCCCAGTTAAGCATGAGATCTGATTGTAAATGTAGTGAGGACTTTTCCTCCACTTTTCCTCCATTGGAGCTTAATCTCTTGCCTCTCGATATTGATTAAACGCATCTTGACATTACGACATATAGCCTATTCCTTTTGTTATTCTCTCCTTTCTCCCACACCCATTCCATTCCTATATGATGCAGCCCTCTCTGCAATTTATAAACCCACCCTATCATTATTGTTTACATTCTTCATAATATTCAATTGAAATGGGAGAGTAGAAATATGTTTTAATCTTTTAAACATATTTCCAGATAAGCGTATATCATTGCATTTTCTGAACAAATCATTGATATTACGTTGTAGAGTTTATCATAATTCATGAAAGATTTCATTTAACATAAAATGAGCAGTGTTCACTCTCCTCCCTCCAACACAGATTAAACACAAAAATTAAACTGTATATCATCTTACGAGCTTAAAAACAATGTACGTGGCAATGATCTTCAATTTCCCTGTTCTTAACAAGCCAGGTGAAGGAGTGTTCAGCCTTACGTCCACTCCCTGCTTATTACGCAGCGTTGCACGATTTCGTAATTCACATTTTTCTGGAAATCTATTCAAAATAC
The DNA here is from genome assembly GCF_040183065.1 of Periplaneta americana. NCBI lineage: Eukaryota > Metazoa > Arthropoda > Insecta > Blattodea > Blattidae > Periplaneta > Periplaneta americana. The sequence continues at coordinate 136,199,437 of NC_091121.1, read as the reverse complement.
AGCAAAATGATATTCCATTTTTGCTGCCCTTCACTAAAGGAATCATCCACCACAATTAATGACACTACTAGCGATTTAGCGTATCTTCAAGTCCAGATGAGATTTTATAATATTTAATCATAGCACATCCCATTTTTTTAATATGCTACATACAGCACATACTTTACTTCCGTGGCAATTTACAAACCAGAAAATGTTTGGCCTCTGTCACATGCTGTCTACATAGTCGTCAAAATTGTATTAGTTACTTCGATACATGTTTTGTTGCCTAATTTTAAAAATGTAATGTTACAACAAAAATGCTAAAATCTTCCTTGAAATTTGAAACCAATAGAAACACGTTTATAGTTATGTAATATACAAATATAGTTGACAATAGATAATTATTCCCATGGTTTGCACTTAATAATAGGTAATTATTCGTGTAATGAAGTGGAACGTGTCCAAATTAGGCTCATTTATACCTCCACAAACCGGAGGGTAGCATGCCAGTACTGGACAAACATTAACGAACAAACAATGATGGAGTTCACTGAAATAGACTAACTAGTTACCCACTCTAAGCAACATATATATCCTACTGCATAACATGTATGCTGTGATCATAAAGGCATATAAATTGCTGTAGTGGATTAAAATTGTCATAACGGCTTTGTTCGCTTGATGGCAGACAATGTAATTCTACTCTAAGTACAATTGCAACCTAGTTTAAGATAAAATTATCATACTTGGCTCAATGAATGTAAATTTAAACAATGTATTAAAACATAAAGGATTAAATTTGTTAGAATCACATTGTTTGAAGATGCATTGCCCCGTGAAATGACACTGTTTTATGTCGCATATGTTATTTAAAGTGTACACAAATAAATTTCCTGCGGTTATGCACTGTTTGCAGTGTTTGCAATGCATTCTAATTACAGACTATTACAATGCCAGCCTTATAGATATAAAGTGAAATGTATATATTATAACATTAGTTCCATAGTAGTTTTTAGCCAAAAGTTTAATGAACTTATTTTGTGCAACGTGTGGCTGATTATAGGTATTTGCCGACAGAAATAACAGATATCAAAATATAGTGAATATTTTCCATTATTTCATATGAAAAACCGTACGTCAAATAAATAAAAAGTCAATGAAATTTAATGAAAACTAAGATCATATTGTGATAATTATGGTGTAACAACAGACATTAGAAATTATTCAGAACGTATAATTCGACGTAGTTCAATCAATATGATTTATCTACATTTTGCAAAACCAGCAATAAGGACACACACCACACGCTGAGATAACCAAGCTCATTTTCATTCCACTTTGGCACAACCCCTTCAAATTCAAATTCATATTTATTCACAATTTACATTTGAAATGATACATATGAATATATACCCGAAATGAGCATATGCTCGTGCTCGGGTACGTTCTTCAAAATATATTATTCTAACACATCCTTCGACAAAAAAAATCTACAAGCCTACGGTCAAATGCAAAATGGTGCAGCCTATTTAACACAACCAATATGAATGCAGTAATCATTTACATAAACCCAAGAACATGATTATTGACTACCACAGTAGACCAAATATATTGCATAATATACTCCATTAACTACATCGTAATAATAATAGCATGGCACTATAGTTTTATAATTTAGACACAATGTATAACATGTAAATTTTACAAATTTTACCATTTTAATTACATATTTTTTTAATAAATGGTATTTTAACAATGCAACATGAGTTATATGTATCCAATCCATCCATAATATTTCTCGAAATCAAATTCAAAATTGAACTACTTATCAATAATCTTCAATTACATAAAAATCATGAAATCAACTTTGTTATGCACATTACAATGTGTGGTATAATGGATTAAGTTTAGATTTCGTCCTTTTAATATATCTGATGATGCCGAAGAGGCGAAAACGTTAATACCCAATTGAGATGTCATAGCAAATAACAAAATTTGCAAAATATAGATAAATCATATTGATTGAACTTTTAAAAATAAATTTATCAAACTGAATAGATTTATCTCAAACAAAAATGAATTGTAAAATACTCCCGGAAGAAGCCATGCTATGTATTTTGTCGCTTTTTAAATTTCATCGCACTTAGCCAGATTTGAATATACGAACCTTGGATTCAATATCTAGCAGAACAGGTAGTAGACTATAGAGGATACACGATGAACAATAAGTATTGGACCCATGTGCTCGGCCCATCCGTCCGCGGTAAGTCAAACGGAAATCTCGGCATAGTCTGATTGTGAAGACCATTATTCAAAGGTCACGGTACATCAGTCCGTGTTATAATTTGCAGAATAAGCACGTGTTCTTTAGTCGACGTAATACAATGTGTTAATAATCAAATTAATATGGCTGAATTCAGGTATTGTATTCCACAAAGAGTGTCTATGTATGTTTCATACGTGTGCATGAAATCGGCTCAGACTGTAGGGACATTCTTTCAAGAGAGATTAGTAGGTGTTCAAGTTGACAGGTTTTGTCTATCAAACCATGTTATTAACGAATTTTATCAACTCATTGTCGTAGGGCTTTTTCCTGGCACATTCATCCAAGATCTATACAAATAAATACAACAAAATTGGAATAATAATCTATCTTGAGCATAAACAGAAGCACATATTAATTCCTCGGCTTCTACCTTTCATTGACCCTTACTATGCCAGTATGCAGGCTGATCTCTGACTTCATTTATTATATGTATATTGGGAACAAATGGTACAAAAAAGCATCGTGCTACATTTCTACGACAATATCCTAGCCTTCAAGGATAAAGTGACTGAACTATCTAAATTATAGTAAAGAAAAAAGCGAGAAAAATCGGCTCAGTTTTAAATAAAAATAGATATCTAACTAAAAAGAACTCCATGACGACGGCTATACTAGGCTAGATCAGTTCCCTACAAATTTGTTAAGAAAATGAGCTCTTTAGATATCTGTATCCAAGACATTTAGGGACCTACCTTCGAAAGAAACAAAACTATCAAAACTAAAGCCTTGTTATAAGACAACAGTCATCCAAAAATTGAATGAAAACGACCGTGTGCCTAGAGTTCCATTGTATCGATAGAGAAGAAATCTAGCATGTGTTTACAAATATTTTTAAAGGATTTGAAATGTACTTTATAGGGAATGGTGCACAGTTTCACCACTTATTAAAAGAGAGGCCCATAAATTACGTCTGTGATGTATGTAAACCTTAAACGCTTTCAAGTCCAAAGTGAAACATTTTATTTTAGAGCGCACAATGTGTCAGGATATACAGGGTGTAAGGGGAATAAGTGCTATAATTTTAACTGATGATTATTATTCACGTCATAAGGAAGAAAAAAAAATGTCCTTACAATTTTTTTCTAATTGCAATATTTTACTAATTATTAAAGTGTACAATATTAGACGTTTGACAACGTTGTTGGTTGGAGAGGAAGGATTTACAAGTACACAGTACACAGTACACAGTATACAGTACAGCACAAGCGGGTAGAGACATGTCGCTACAAAACAGATGCTCTATTATACTGCATGGGAGGATCAGGACAACTGTTGTTTACATAAAACGAGCAGCAAATAGAAACTTTCAATCTCATTAATAGATTATAATGGTAAATTTCCATTTTATTTAACAATATTGCTCCATTTTTTATTGTACGTCTAAGAAAAGAAACAATAATGGTTTACTGCACAAAATCACACGAAATTTTTTCTAATGCAAAATTTTAATCTCTTCCGCTTTCGTAAAACAGTATCATTTTAAAAGAAATTTCTGATTGTGTGATTTTCGAAGCGGCACAAGAAACTGCCTGTTTCTAACAATCGTTGGGAAACTGCTGCATAAGTTCGCCGATTAGGTAATCTTATTTGCGGAAAATGTTGGCGGTACATCCTTCATGCCGCACTTGATTTACGACGACTTTGTCCGTCAATTAATAACATATCATGATATTCCTGAACTGTGAATGGCATTGTAAGTTCTTTCATCGAACTGCCATCAGCTCGGCAGGAGACCAGATGGACAGGGAGCTTAAATTCAGCTCAGCTGTACGTCTGTGCAGATTAAGTCAGCCGAATGAAATCTACTGAACAGGTTGCCACGTCTCTCACGCCAGAATATTAACAAAATTTAAGCATGAATTATTATTTAATTTCCCGAAAACCTAATAGAACACACAAATATTTATTTCAACTAATATTAACTCTTAGCTAGATATACAGACCGATGTAATTGTCTTCGTAATTTTACTAACGATATAAGAAATATAACGCCAATAAAATAAGAAGAAATATTTCTTTTCTGGGAAAACTATGAAATTTTGACCCTATGTTGTATGAACATTTTTTCATTCTGTAGACCGTCCCCGACGACTGTAAAAAGAATGGCACTTATACCCCTTACTCCCTGTATATTGAAATTGACAATTGTAACTAGTTTATAAAGTAATCATGTCATTTACTTTGTCATCTAGTTTAAGTAAGTATTTAAGTTAGATAATCCTCTGGCTGATGCATATTTTTCTGTTTCGATCTTGTTTTAGGTATACCTATAACTTCCTGTTGTACTAATACAATTTTCATGTATTTCCTTTTTATTCTCTGGTTGAGTAGAAGAGAAGACCTCTCGGCCTTAACTATGCCAGAAAAAATAAAGCATTATTATTATTATTATTATTATTATTATTATTATTATTATTATTATTATTATCATCATTAATATTATCATTAGATGCTATACTCTCTACACAATAGTTGGGCGTTGTCTTAATGGATCTGATTGGTTGAAATTCAATGAATTCTTGCATTTTTGGTGAATGGCAGTATGAGAGAAATACTCTTATTATTATTATTATTATTATTATTATTATTATTATTATTGTAATTACCATTTTCATATTTTAATCGAGGACTAAGATTTACTATTTCACTATTCCCTAGGCAAAAGAATCGGAATTACCTATTGTTAAATGATCGACTGTGTAATGCAAATATTAATCAATATAGTCACATACATCCACTTCACTATTATTGGTACACATTCATTTATTTACTTTCATATAATATTCTCCCAACTCCTTCAACGTCTCCTACCATAGGATTTAATCACCTGTGCCGCTATTTTCTGTCATATGTATGTAAATGACAGCTGTGAGCATTATGGGATGAAGATAAATGCAAATAAGATGAAATATATGACCGTACGAAGAAAAATAAAGAACGTAAATTTGCGAATTTATTCTAAATGAGACAGTAGAACAAGTGGACAGTTTCAAATACTTGGGGTGAACTACAAGCAGTAACACGAGCTGCAGCCAGGAAGTCAAAAGGAGGATAGCAATGGGAAAGGAAGCTGTTAATAGAAAAAGGAATATCTTGTGCGGACCTCTGGAGAAAGAAGTAAGGAAAAGACTAGTGAAGTGCTTTATATGGAGTGTAGCATTGTATGGGACAGAAACATGGACATTACGACGAAGTGAAGAGAAGCGAATAGAAGCATTTGAAATGTGGATATGCAGAAGAATGAAGCATGTGAGGTGGACAGACAGAATACGAAATGAAATTGTGTTGGTAAGAGTGGATGAAGAAAGAATGATGTTCAAAGTGACCAGGAAGAGGGAAAGGAATTGGTTTGGTCACTGACTGAGAAGAAATTTCGTACTGAAGGATGGACTGAAAGAAATAGTGAACGGGAGAAGATTTCGGGGAGAAAAAGTTATGAGATGATAGATGGCATTAAGATATATGGATCATACCCAGAAGGCCCAGGAATTCCGCTACAAAGGATCAACCCTTTGCTACCTGATGGGAGGCTGACTGCTGGTGAACATTTGACAATTGCCACCCGTGACCTACTAAACAAAACAAGAGAGGCAGCTAATCAGAAAGGGTACCGTTTTGTATGGACGAGAGATTGCAAGGTATTTATTCGTAAGGATGAAACGAGCCCTGCTTATAAGATAAATTCTTTCCAAGACTTAATTACATTGTAATTGTCTTACTGTCTGATTTTTGTTATCCTTTTTAATGTTAATATTTCTAAACAATGGATTGTCTAATAAATGAGCTAAATTATTATTCCGCTAATAATAACACTCGCACAGCAGTTTTGGAAGACTTTAACTCTTGCAACAGTTACATTGGTAACAATTTACACGATTTTAAATTATTTCACTTAAATATACGCAGCTTAAATAAACATTTCCTGGAATTCTGTGCCACTATGCAAAATTTTAATAATCCTTTCGACTTCATTATATTGACGGAGGCTTGGTTAAATCATGACTCTGGCTATGATTTACCAGGTTATAAAAAGTTTGTCAAAACGAATAAATATAATAAATGCGATAGTTTAGTTGTCTACTGCAAAAATAATATTGATGTCACAATAGTACATGTAGATATCCCACAATGTAATTCTATTCATCTTAATTTTATATGTAATAATACTCCATTCTCCATTGTGGCGATATATAGATCCCCAAACAATTGTATAAATGAATTTTTAGACAATTTTGAACTATTTTTGTTTAATTCTAAAGACACAAGCAATCAAATCATTGTTGGAGACATTAACATACAAATTCTAGAAGACAAATTAGACAGTACTGGCAATAGGTACATGAATATCTTACACGAATATGGTTTTGTCAAATTTTTACACTCTATCACTCGGCCTGATTCTAAGTCTTGCCTTGATCACATATTTTTTAAAACAAAGAGTAACTGGAAATTTGTACCTGCTGTTTTGTGTAGTGCTATTACCGACCACTATGCAGTTATTGCATTATTCGAAATTGGAATTAAAAACTCTAATACATCTCAGTATCCTCTCCATATAAAAAGAAACATAAATTACAATAAGCTAATTTCGCTTATAGAAAAAGAAAATTGGGATTCCGTGCTTAACTGTGAAAATGCTGAATTGTGCTTTCAAGTATTCCAAAATTTAATATCTAATTATATAGACATAAGCACAGATGTATCTTACTTTAAAGTATCTTCTAAATTAAGAAAAATAAAACCCTGGATCACCACAGGTATCATTAAGTCAATCCGTATAAGAGACAAATTAGCCAGAAATATTAGAAAAGAACCTGATAATATAAATCTAATAAATTATTACAAAAAATACAGAAATACTTTAACTCTTATTACAAGAAACATGAAAACTCAGTATTATCAATCTCAATTTCAGAAGTATCGAAATAATCCTAGGAAATTTTGGCAAACTATTAATGAAGCCACAGACGTAAATGTGAACCAAAATAGTATCATATCAGAGATTTTAAATGAAGAGGGAGAAATATTTAAAAACAAAAAAGACATAGCTAATGAATTTAATAAATATTTCTCAAAAGTAGGACATAGCATTGCATCGAACATCAACAAATCGGCATTTAACACGAAAAATTATTGCAGTGGCCATAATAAGCACGCATCTTCCTCCATGTTTTTATCACCAGTAACCGAAGAAGAAATTTATAATATTGTTAAATCCTTAAAAAATAATGTCTCACCGGGAATCGACAAAATTACAAATAACACATTAAAGATTATCATTAAACATATATTAAAACCGCTTGTTTATGTATTCAATCTATGTCTCACCCAAGGAGTTTTCCCAGAATCTCTGAAAAATGCTGTAGTTGTACCGGTCCATAAGTCAGGGGAAAGAAAAAGTCTGAATAACTATAGACCTATATCCTTGCTCTATAGCTTCTCAAAGATATTAGAAAAATGTTTAAAAAACAGATTAGTAAATTACTTAGAGAAAAATGAAATTCTCTCCAAACATCAGTATGGCTTCAGAAATAAATTATCTACGGATGACGCAATTATTGAAGTCACTGGTAAAATTATGCAGGAGTTGGATAACGGTTCTAAATGTTTAGGGATTTTCTTAGATTTAAGGAAAGCTTTTGACACGGTGAACCATCGTTTACTTCTGGACAAATTATTTGATATAGGAGTCAGGGGTATTGCGCATAAGTTATTTCAATCATACTTAAACAAAAGAACTCAGGTAACCAAAATTGATGATAATATCAGTGAAAATGTAAATATTGATATAGGTGTCCCTCAGGGAACAATTTTAGGTCCTATTCTATTTTTAATATATATTAATGATTTATTAAACATTGATTTGAAAGTACATAATGGCTCCTGTTATTCTTACGCTGATGATACGGTGGTGATTTTCAGTGGTTTAACTTGGGAGGACACTTATAAACATGCCAATGTAGGTATAAATTTTATCAAAAACTGGCTTGATGCAAATTTGCTATCTCTAAATATAACTAAAACTACTTTGGTGCCATTTTCTTTAACAGTCTCTGGATTGAACAAATTGAAATCACTTTCTCATTTAAAATTAATAATCCACAACTCATTTTGTAAACTCTCTACAACCTGTAAATGCCCTTGCCTGAAAGAATCTGTAGATGTGAAATACCTGGGAATTATTGTTGATCAGCACTTGAAATGGGATAGACAAATCACCTTTTTATGTAACAGAATACGTAAAACAATTTACAAATTTGTAAACCTTCGCCATTACTTGCCTACTCACGTATTACGTTTGGTTTATTTGGCTCTAGTTGAATCTGTTATCCAATATGGTATAATTGGATGGGGAGGCATTACAAAAACTGCTCTTTTTCCTCTAATTATGTTGCAAAAACGTATAATCAAAATTTGTTTGAAAAGGCGACTGGATTATCCAACAAATTTGATCCATTCTGAATTGAATGTTTTTAGAATTGACCAAATTTATGAATACTCTTTAATGAAATTCTATCATAAAAATAGAACGAAATTTGTAGCTCAGCCACATGCTCATAATACGAGACGAAATGTAATTCTTAAATTAGTTGAACCTAAATATTTCACATCTGCTGCTTTACTACACAGTACAAATTATGGTCCACGGCTATATAATTCGATAATAAAATTTCATCCAGAATTGACTACTTTAAGCAATGAAATTTTCAGATCCAGAATTAAAAAATTTATATGACAGACTTCCCTGTATATATATTATGTACCATGTATTGTAAAACAAGTTTATTTCTATCCTAAGTGTATTTTTCTATTTTATCTTGGTTACTATCTCAACATGACCTGCACTAATTATACTACTAATAATAATTTAATATTAATCCATCAATCTAAACATCGTCTCTTTTTTCACTCAGTTATTATTAGTATTATTATTTACTAATTTTATTACAATCTTTATGTGAGCTTTTTTCTTAAGTATTTTGTCTACAAAGTATGTGTATCTATGTAACGGAACTGTCCCCGAACACGAGCTTTGCTCTTTCGGGGTATTTTAATGTAACGTTTTTATGTATATGTTATTATTAAATAAATAAATAAATAAATAAATAAATATGCGGAGACAAAGAGGAAGGCAGAAAATAGGAAAGATAGGAAAAACACTGTAGCATGTTTCGTTATTTTGGGAACTGCATCTGCCTGCATTTGAAGATCGTTATACGTTTATTCCATTTCTTTGTACACTTATCAATTATTACAGTGTTAATTGCCTATTCTGTGCTCTTCATGGTGTTAATTTCATGCTACATGTGTATTTTTAATGGCATATGTTCAAAATGCCTACCACACCTGTTTTTAAACTTTTAACGATTGTTTTAACCTGAATATTTTAAGTGTTCATCATGTGTTATTGTGTTCTCCTTTAATATGACCTGAAGATGTCGTGGTTATGGCGAAAACGTTTGTCAAAAACTTTTATATACCATTTCATGTAATATCATAATGGTTCAACGTGTATACTATTGATAAGTAATTTGACTGTAATAAACCCACATATATTTGATACTTATATTATACTTATCGGACCCAACATGCCTTTAAAAAAGATAGGAAAAAGCTGGGTTTAAAGTGAAAGACCAGACCTCGGGCAGAGCAATGAATGAATGAATGAATGAATGAATGTACGAGAACCAGCACTATTTTATTAGGGATAGATAGAAGTAATAGAAAAACGGAGGTAAGTGCCTACATCATCTTTGTTTTTAGTTTTGTCATTTTACGATACTTCATCAACTGTTATGTTTACCTATGCGACTAAATGTGATAAAGGTGATAATGCTAGCGAAATAAGTACACTCTCCAGGGTCCAGCGCCAAAAGTTACCTATGATTTGCTCTTAAGAAGTTAAAGGAAACCCCCGGAAAGAAACCTCAACCAGACAGCTTCTCCAATCAGAATTTGAACTCGGACCTGCTCGTTTGACGGTCAAGCATACTAACCGCTGTTACTGCACAGAGGTGGACTACATTATCCTCTATTCCTATTCACATTCTATTGGGAACCATCTGAGAAATATACATGAATGTATGCTGTTAAAACGTTATCAATTCTCAAGCACCAGACGTACGAACATAGAAACTTGTTAAAGCCAACGCACCACACTGCTAATCTAAAAAAACTAGGGTGTATTGCGAAATGAAATATTTAAAAAAGCGGCTCGGGGTTAATGAGAGCATACAACTGTCTATCTACCACTTCTGGCTAGCTGTATTTTAAACACTGAAATTAGCAAGGTTCGCCAGTCATTTGACACCATTTGAAAGTTTATTTCATACTATGTCTCATTTCACTATTTTATGGTCGTATAAAATGGACGACAAACAGGACATTACAGTACAGTGTACTGTTATATTCACAAAAGTGACGCCACTGTTACCAACATATGAATAAACCTTGGCAAACTTAATTAGTAACTTCAAAACTAAACAAGAGAAGGTACTCAATAGAAACTATACAGACTAAATCTCCTTATTTACTTCCGAATTATTTTATCACATTTTAAAAGTTGGTACAATTCGGGCCAATCCATTCTCAGCAGATTTTAGGTGTGTCCTTTACTATCAATTTTATTAATAACCGGCCCCGCAATGGGCATCATATCAATAACATAAACATTATTATTATTATTATTATTATTATTATTATTATTATTATTATTATTATTATTATTATTATTATTAACAAATTCGGCATAATGAATTAAAAATGAGATTAATATTGAATTTTTAACATTTCAAACTACAATATTTTAGAATTTGTCTACAACATTATAGAATAATACAGAAATTACTAAATAATATTTAAGCCTACACTTACACCATGTTTATATTTATTGTGCAGTTCACGTTATCCACTACATAAATCGATGAAATATTACTTCTATCGAATGTGGAAGTCGTAGCCTATATACGAAAGGTTGGATAAAAAGTAATGGCAACAGTTCGATAATTCTGACATGGCTTTATTTACAGGGGTACAACATATACGTACCCTCAATATAGTCACCCCCCTTATTTGCAAATGTTTGGAAGGCGTCGTACACCATCAGCGCGTCCATCCTTGTTGATGTTCCGTACTGACTGCTCTATAGCACAGATACGTTCATCTATGATATTGCACCGGGTCCCTCACAGTGGTTCTTTGACTTTCGCGAAGAGATCGTAATCGCATGGACTCATATCGGGTGAATAATGGTATAACAGAAAATAAAATAATTTGGAAACAGACAAACTCAAAAATGTAGAAAATTAACCCACAAAGTGAATTTCATATTCTGGAATTTTTATGACACAGACTACCAAGAGGGCTAACAAGATCACCCTACTTAAATAACGCGAATTACTTATTAAAATAGAGTAATTATTTATGTTATTCTTATTGTAAAATGTTAGTACACATAGCGAAGAAATATATAGAATTTAAAAAATAAACATAGAAAAAAATTGAAAATAATATTGAAAAATCATCAGTGGGGTAATCCTGTTACCCTCCTTGGTAACAGGAGGGTTAAACCTATTCTTTTTCCTGTTGTAGTGCAATCGTTATCGGCGAGTAGCCTAATGGTTGTTTTGAACCTTTCAAGGGACAACATGGATTTCAATCTAAAGCTGACAGGCGAAACTGTTGCAGCCTATGTTGATACTGAGAAATTTCCAGCAAACTTTCGAGATATAATTTTGAGAAACATGGTTGCTTGATTCAACAAGTTCTCAGTCTCGATGAAACGGGGCAATTCTGGAAGCGTGTGCATAGTAGAACACGTCTGTCTGCACGAGAAAAGAAGGCCGCGACTTTAAAGTCTCTAAGGAGAGTCTCACCTTGCTGTTAAGAGGAAACGCAGCTGGGAATAATAAAACCAAACCACTGATGGTTTATCGCTGTGAAAATACACGAGCACTCAAGTGTACTCTAAGGAAGAATTGCCTGTTGTATGGAGGTTGAAAGAAAAAGCCCCCACTACAGGAGCTGTGTTCAAGTCACACTTTTGCAATGTACTCATTGGTGAATTGAAGGTATTTGTGAAAAAATAAATGGGTTTCATTGACGAAGCCATGAAGAATTGGACATTTTCTAATGAATTTTCCAGTCTATAACTTATCTTGCATAAAACTGGGCTCTAAGTTTAGTCAAATATTTAAAATAATTATGGAAGTGTGGAGAACGAAAGTCTTCGCCATTACGGCATCATCAGGTCCTATTTCATAACTATTTGTTTATGAACAGATGTTTCTTAACAAAGGGATAAAACTGTAATAACTAAAATAATTATAGTTAGACAAATCTAGCTTTCAGGTAAAGCTCCCTGTGAAGCAGATTTGAATAATTTCAAGGGAAAAATTGTTCCGGTGCCGGGTATCGATCCCGAGAACTCTGGATAAACGCACCAGCGCTCTACCGACTGAGCTACCCAGGAATTTCAACCGACACCGTGTCAATTTTTCCCTTTACCTATATCCACACATCTCGAGTGGGCTGATGAGAGCCAGAACCCACATCGAGTCCTTCCACACACTTCGAATGGGCTGAAGAGACGCCAAAACACACATTGAGTGCTTCCACACACCTCGAGTGGGCTGACGAGACGCCAGAACCCACATCAAGTGCTTCCACACACCTCGAGTGGGCTGACGAGACACCAGAACCCACATCGATTGCCAGACCCCGGAACAATTTTTCACTTGAAATTATTCAAGTCTCCTTCACAGGGAGTTTTACCTGAAAGCTACATTTGCATAATATATACGTTATTACTGTAGGCACATTAACAAAAAAACCGAAATTTCAAGTCACACAAAGTTTGTGTGCACTCGATGTGGGTTCTGTCGTCTCGTCAGCCCACTCGAGGTGTGTGGATATAAATGGAAAAATTGAAAGTGTGTCGGATGAAGTTCCTGGATAGCTCAGTTGGTAGAGAGCTGGTGCATTCAGCCAGAGTTCCCGGGATCGATAGCAGGCACCGGGACAATTTTTTCCTTTAAATTATTGTAGTTAGTTTACAGCTAAATCATCCAATTACATGACATACAATTGAATGAAAATGTGTTGATTACTTTAAAACAAAAGTTTACATTTTAGTTGATTAATTAATAAAGTTTTACCATGCGCGATGTTGTGTATAACATAGTATTGTTAAATTAATAAAAAACAAAGTAGTGATGCGTTGAATCATAATCGTGATTAAAATGCAATATAAAACAATCTTTGGTTAGATTAATGTACGTAGGCTACGTAATTTGTTTTTTTTGTTAGAAACATTTGAAGTTTTTTTAAAGAACCATAATCCAAAAATGCAAATTTGAGTTATTAAGCATGTGATAAAGGTATTGTAGCTGAATTGGTTGTTAGTGAAAAAAAATCACCATAGTCCTATGTTACAGGAGTGCAAATTTTCAGTGGTTTTCATAAAACAACCGTAGTCCAAATACATTTTTTTGTGGAAAAGCCATTGTCCATGAAGATGGTAGTATTTACAAATATCCCATTCATTTCATCTTGAAACATTTATCCATAGAATTTTAAACTGTAGTAGAGAAAGCTGCGTTTGCAATGAAAGACCCGCCCTTGGACAGAACACTAAATGAATGAATGAATACCTGAAGTAGAGCTCTGTGTACAATATTATTTTCGGTAATTTTAAATAGATTCACACAAGCAGTTTACTCGGAAATTGATATTAAATAATTATGCTTTTGTAAAATATCAAAGTAGTTAGTTACGTAACATACAATATGATTTTCTCCTCACATAATAAATAATGCCTTCTAAATTATAATTCCTATTATTAATTTTAAGTATGGAAAATGGGCTGTGTTTAGAAACTTTCGGGTTTTTTTTAAATCACTGAAATTACACTGATTATACAATTCAAATATTGTAGAAGAAAATATCTAAATTGACAATCACTGTCTAGTACGAAATTGTATTTAAAAATTGAAAAAAAAAAGACTTCCATGTTCTCAAATTACTAAGGTTGTACTTTTTCTTTTGTACTAATAGTCTAATACTACAAAATATGACGAGCATAGTAGCAGAGTTAGACAAATCCAATTTTTGCGATTTCGAGATATCGATTGTTCCTCATAGAATTGTGTGTGCTGAATGCGATTCTGGAACTGTTTAAGTTCAAAAACGGACAGAACAGAGCGAAAATAGAACTTAATTGTGCGCTTTAAAATCATAATATAGACAACTCCACTGTGGCTTGGTTTCAAATTAGGACAATTCCTTCCGATCGCGAATCCAACATGGCTGATTGTTTATATATTAATCGATTTGTGGATGAATAAGTACTATTTTACGTAAATTCGCTTTGAAACCGAGTTATAAGAGACTTAGATTGAAAAGTAGACAATTTCACTTTAAATATGGCTTCATTTGGTTTCAAAACAGAGAACTCCATGACTTAGTTTCAGAGATGGACAACTCCACTTTTTAAACTTAAATTTCGAACTGAATATTAATTTTAGTCATATTTTGAGACTGAAAAATATATGACCCATGAGAATGTTAAAAAAAAAATGTAAATATACTGTGATATTGGCTTTCAAGGATTTAGTTTTTCGCCTCTCCTGTGAAAAAAGACAAAAATGAAGTTGCCCAACTTTGATACCAAGCTCCTCAAAAATAATAACATTGTTTTACACATTTTCAAAAAATTTAACTTAAGACTAGTAAAACACAAAAAAAAAAAAACTTTGTATCTTCTCAAATAGAAAAGGGCCTACATGAAATACAAATAAATACGGTAAATCACAATATTACTCTAGCCGTAAGTATATCATCCAACATGTTAATTTCACAGCAGGTTATGCTCTGTTTGTAAAGTTTGATCAATTCTTTCTAGCTTCTCATCACTAGTATTTTAACTTCCACTTACTTATGCTTATTTTCATTAAAGTAGTTCTGAATTTTCAAAATTGTTTTAGGGATTCAACACTGAACATGACCCTCTCACTTTGGCACAAAAATTATTTTTCGCACTTTATGTCAAAATAAGGTCTTCAAAATGACGCGATCGATTCTTCTGCTTTGCACACAGCCATCAGAACATAAACTCGAAGCTACCTTCCAGTTTGAACATTCACCGACATGAGTCAGGCGAACTTTGAGCTTTCTGGTGAGCTGTCCATCATCTGGCCAGTGAAGAGAGTCGAACCACGGCTATGGCTCACTTTGACATTGCTGTGTTAGTGTTTTGTAACACAACTCTACGAACGTCTTTGTATATCGTACATCAGCTTGTGTAATAGCATAAATTATGCGTTAAATAGTGATTCTTATAAACACAACGCCTGTCTGCAACATACAGTAGATGTCGTGACACATTATAATTCACCTAACAGTGAATCTTCGATAAAACAAAACGTTTTAGCTTGCACTACCGAAGCAAAGTCGTCATTGATCATTTTTAAATCACCGACAGTTACAGTACTTGTGCGTGCATGTGTGCGTGCCTTCATTCTTGCGTGCGTGCGCTTATTCTTTCATGCATTCACTTTAATATGCGCACGCATCTAGTAACGCATAATTAAAGCAATCCCAGTCACAGGAACACAGATCCAGCACTTCATCGCAGTAAACTTTGGAGAAGATATAAGCGATACTATTCTAGCTTCACACACATAGCCCTACGAACACTAGAAAATATTTAAATAAAATGTACAGCAGGTCTATAATAATGTGATGTAAATTAAACATATACACATTTGAAGCAGTACTAACGGGTTTACATTTTAAAGTAAATTTGTTGTAAATAAAATTTTCGAAATTAAATTGTACGAAGTAATTTCAGTATTCTTATGAAAATATCCGATCGAAGATACCAATTAGCTTTCGGTTGTGAAGAAAGTAGCCGGGTAATGGATGCTTCACACATAAACAATTTGAAATTAATACAAAGAAGTTAGTCTGACGATCTATTTTGAACTGATGATTCAGTGCCAGTGGACGAATTTTGCAGAGATCTGTGTGAAATGATGGTACATGCCAACTAATTTACATTAGGTACCTGTAATTCCGGTTTTATAAATAGATTCTATTTATAATCTGGATTTAAATATTGTAATGTTTTAAGGGGTTAGGTACAGCTTATAAGAGTAAAATTTTGGACATATTCAACATTTTTTTCCCTACATTATTTTATCTTGTACAATAATGAAAGTTAGTATTTAATAGAAAGCACGGATTCTGTATTTTAACATTTAGACTCTATATGATGTTTAATCATCACAACCACTACGTTTTTAAGTGATTATTATCACATTATTCTGTGTTTGTACAGTTATTCAAGTAATACTGTTTTAATTTATCTCCTTTAATTTCACATCATGAAATTCATCATATTTTATTATCTTACCATTTATCAACTTCTTTATGCTCAAAGCATTATTATATGCTAATAGACCTGAAGATGCCATTAATTGGCGAAAGCGCTAGTCATGTTTAATTGTGTAATGACCTAATGTAATTTTGTATTATTTCTTAGGTTAATAAGACAGTTATTGAAGGATTAGTATACTGATTTCATTTATGTGCTGACTTGTCGGACCATAATGCCTCTTAAATATTACATTTTGTCCGAGAGAACAACAAAAAGTTTTCCTTCTCATTCTTTATGAAACCACCTCTTACTGGTTGTAGAGACAGAGTTGTAGAGCGACATGATACCGCCACTGCTTGCCTCAGTACGTGAATGAAACATACATCAATATACAGGAAACTCCTCGTACCCGTTTGAATGTCTGTGATTACACGATATAATCACGACACCCGCTTTGGTCACCGCAGAGTCTAGGCCTATATTGATTCAGGATGGTGGTGATCATGACGATGCTTATTACCGGAGAAATCGCGGGATAATGACAGGTAAAATATCACTATCCCACAAAAACCTATCTCAAACTTCGATTTTCATCACCTCTAATTCCTCTACACTCTTCGAGATTTGAATCTTAGCCATAGGCGTGAAACACGATGCTCTATTCGTTCGTATGACGGTGCGCCAACAGACATAAAAGTATTCCATGTTATTTATTTTTGTAGTAGTATATTCCGAGTCCATGTTACACGTTTGTAAGAAATCTGACTCTTATTTCAGAAGATGCGCTGGAATTTCAAAGGAGCTGGACTTCTGAAGGAAGATTTTTTGTGGTTTATCTGAGATCGTATAGAAAGTTTCTAGAGTACACCTCATGAATAGAAAGCTTCATTTCCCTCTTCGCCTCTCATTCCACTTCACTGCCCCCGTTTTGATGCGCAGGCTATCCATTACAAGATGACACTTCCCTCGATTATATCTATCCGGCTTTGTCGGACGTGTCACAATGTAAATGTCCTCAAGTTTTGTCATTGTGCATACAAGCTACAACCCTCATCACAATATAAAAATTCAGGAAAATGTTCCATACTTTAAGGTATAATTATAATCAATTATGGAGTGTCAATCAACAAATGAATTGCGAAAAAAAATATGAATCAATGTAGAGTTTTAATAATGAAATAGATTCATTGATTGACGGATGGGTAGTTGGATTAATGGATTAGTGAGTAATGGATGGATAGATGGATGGATGACTGCTTTATTGACAGATTAATTGGTTGACTAATTGATTGTGAGAGTAGAATGAATATTTTGTCACATGAGGCTGCAAGTTTAAGTATTACTGGAGATTTTAAGTGGACTACGCACATTAAAACGCAAGCGAAGTACTTGACTGTCTGCCCATGCGACTCCTCTTTGGTAAAATTAGATAGAACAAATAATGAATTAACAATTGCACTAATATTTACAATTTCAATTATTTACATTATTACACACCAGAATACACCATTTTACTATTTACACTATCATAAACAACGAGTCAAAGTCAGGATAGAAGAAGAAATGCCAGAAGCAAATTAAATTGGAAGAGGAGTACGTCAAGGATGTCCTTTATCACCTAATCTGTTCAACATCTACTTGGAGGATTTAGTAAAGAACTGTTTTCAGAACCTGGGAAGGATCATAGTAGGAGGAAAAAGAATAAATTGCATAAGATTTGCTGATGATACGGCGTTGTTAGCAGAAGAGGAGATTGTACTAAAGGTTATGCTACCGGAACTAAATGACCGCTCTGAGCAGTATGAGATGAAGATAAATGCAAATAAGACGAAGAGCATGGCCATAGGCAGAAAAATACAGAAGATAAATTTGCGAATTCTAAATGATGCAGTAGAGCAAATGGATAGCTTCAAATACTTGGGGTGTACTACAAGCAGTGACATGAACTGCTGCCAGGAAATCAAAAGGAGGATAGCAATGGGCAAAGAAAATTTTAATAGAAAAAGGAGCTTATCCTGCGGACCTCTGGAAAAAGAACTAAGAAAGGACTAGTGAAATGTATTGTATGAAGCGTGGCATTGAATGGGGCAGAAACGTGGACATTACGACGAAGTGAAGAGAAGCAAATAGAAGCATTTTAAATTTGGATATGGAGAAGAATGGAACGTGTGAAGTGGACAGACAGAATAAGAAATGAAGCTGTGTTGGAAAGAGTGGGTGAAGAAAGAATGATGCTGAAGCTGATCAGGAAGAGGAAAAGGAATTGGCTTGATCACTGGCTGAGAAGAAACTACCTACTGACGGATACTCTAGAAGTAATGGCGAACGGGAGAAGAATTCGGGGTAGAAGAAAATATCTGATGAAAGACGACATTAGGATATATGGATCATATGAGGAAATAAAGAGGAAGGCAGAAAATAGGAAAGACTGGACGAAGCTGGGTTTGCAGTGAAAGACCTGGCCTTGGGCGAAATATAAAAGAATGAATGAAAGAATGTAAGCCTACATTGATCGCACATTATTTACACTTTTATGTACAATATTTTGTATTGTAATGCAAGGTATTTTATTTAATAATACTCCAGTCAACTTATTTCCATGTATTGTGGGGCCCTATCATCACGGCATGGCGCGTCCTCAGGTTGCGGATCGAGGAGACGGCCTCCATATATGGAGGGTAGCTGCGAATATATTGAATAAGCAGTCGTGGAGAGCCGATAAGGGGTGGTCCTCCAGCTTGTGGGTTGGGCGAAGAGCTAACAACACATCATTGTAAAAAAACAGCCTGTTACGAAACAATACAATAAGCCTTGGAATGGGACTGATTCTCTGGCACGACCACAGCAAAGGAATATGGTTTTGAGATTTGGTACTTGCAACGTAAGTAGTCTTTACAGAACAAGAAGATTAACACTAGCAGCAAAAGACCTAGCTAGATATAGAATACACTTCGTGGGAATACAAGAGGTTAGGTTAAGTGGAAATTGCATATCACAAGTAGGAGATTAATTCTTGTATTATTTGGAAGGAAACAATAATCACCAATTAGGAACAGGATCCCTTGTTCATAAGTCTTTGAATTTATAAGTGATAGGTTATCGTATTTAGTACTTAAGGGTAGATGGTGCGATATCATAGTTATAAATGCTCACGCCCCTAAAGAAGAGAAAGATGACTACATAAAGGATAGCTTCTACGAGGAATTGGAACATACTTTTGATCAATTATCTAGATATCACACGAAAATTTTATTGAGGGATTTCAACGCTAAAGTAGGACGGGAGGATATTTTTAAACCAACTATTGGAAAAGAGAGCCTAGACGTAACTAGTAATGACGATGGAGTTAGGTTAGTCAACTTAGCAACAACAAAAAATTTAATTGTCAAAAGTACAACATTCCCCCATAAGGATATGCATAAATATATTTGGATGGATTGACACAAAACCAAATAGATCACATCTTGATAAATAAACAAAGACATACTAGTATAGCAGACATTCGAACTTTCAGGGAGGGCAGACTGTAATTCTGACCATTATTTGATAACTGCAGAATTAAGAGAAAGACTTCAGTAGCCAATTGAGTAAAGCAACAAGTTAATATTAATAGATTCAATATCCTAAAATTAAAGGATTAGGAATCTAAGCAACATTATCAGGTCGAAATTTCAAATAGTTTTGCCACTTTAGGAAGCTCCGACGAAATTTAGAAAGAGTTAGATGTTAATGCTGTGTGAGAAAATATTGTACATAGTACAAAATTGCAGCTGAGCAGAGCATAGGTTATTATGAAACTAAGAAAAAGAAACGGTGGTTTGATGAAGATTGTTCCATAGTAGTAAAAAGAAGGAAATAGGCAAAATTCAAATTCATACAGGATCCAGTTGAGGCGAATAGAGATAATTATTTCAATGAAAGACAGGAAGCAAATCGTACACATAGGAATAAAAAGAGAGATTACTAGAAGGAAAAACTGAGTGAGATAGAAACAAATAGTAAGAATAAAAACATTCGGGATTCATATAAGTGTATAATGGAATTTAAGAACGGATGTTAGGCAAGGGTAAACGTGATCAAGGATGAGAATGGTGACTTGCTTGTAGGCCCTTATTCAATACTGAACAGATGGAAAAACTATGTATTTTGGGCAAGTACTAAGTGTACATAGGCCAAATAGAAATGATCGGGACGAAATTCAAATATATACTGCTGGCCATTTATACCCGAACCCACACTTTCAGAAGTCGAAATTGCGATGGAAGATCTGAAATAGTACAATTCTCCAAATATCGATCAAAGTCCAGCAGAATTAATACAAGAGGGTGGAAGCGCATTATCTAGTGAAATTTATAACTTGTATTTCCCACTTGGGGAAAGGGAACTGTACCAGAACAATGGAAGGAGTCCATAACTGTATATGTTTTTAAGAACAGGGACAAGACTAATCGTGGTAATTTTCGTGGAACATCAATTTTGTTGACGTCGTAGAAAATTTTGTCCAATATTCTTTTGAGAAGATTAACTCCGTTCGGTCCACACCTGTAGCGTGGCAAGTTACCTCGTTGAGATTTTTTTGGGGGTTTCCCTCAACCCAATATGAGCAAATGTTGGGTAACTTTCGGTGCTGGACCACGGACTCATTTCCCCGGCATTATCACCTTCATCTTAGTCAGACGCTAAATAACCTAAGATGTTGATAAAGCGTCGCAAAATAACCTACTAAAATAAAAATAAAGGAAAAACTCCGTACGTAGATGAAATTATTGGGGATCATCAGTGTGGTTTTAGGCGTAATAGATCGACAATTGATCAGATTTTTTTGTATCCGACAGATATTGAAGAAAAAATGGGAGTATAAGGGTCGAGTACATCAGTTATTCATAGATTTAAAAAAGGCATATGACTCGGTTATACAGACGTTTTATACATTCTTACTGAATTTGGCATTCCCAAGAAACTAGTTCGATTAATTAAAATATGTCTCAGTGAAACTTACGCAGAGTCCGCATAGGCCAGTTCCATCTGATGCTTTTTCAATTTATTGCGGGCTAAAGCAAGAAGATGCACTATCACCTTTACTTTTTAACTTCGCTCTAGAAAGTGCCATTAGGAAAGTTCAGGATAAATATGCATATGCATGTAGTGAGCCACATAATAATGTATGAATATTAGGCCAAATTTCGTGTTTAAACCTCGGGCCACTAGCACCGTCGAGCCAGAGGCCCTCGGAAACAACCCCGTAGCCCTCACTATAAACATCTTTATATCGTCCTATATATACACGTGGTGTTACAAACTTTCAGGGATGATGGCAAAGGGAATATGTATCAATTTAAGATCAGGAACCATGGTCCGGAAATGACTGAGTCGAAAGTTATAAGCAAAAATAGTTGTGTGGAAATGGAATTATTGTAATTTGGCACCACGTGCCCTCCTTCCCTTAACTTTTGGAACAGTCGTGGAAAAATGATATGGGCCGGATGTCTGCTACGTGGGTACTTAGCCCGATATAATCTGTGAGCTTGTCTACTGTTCCCATTGACTCATCCGTATTCGAAAATCAGGTCTGATTATTCCGCTCTCGTGTACTCCTCCATTTCACTAGTACTGATGGACTGGACATTGCAACTTGTACACATACACTCCTGTCTACAGACGTGCATATCAGGACCGACCATGTCCGTTACACATTACGCTATCTGTATTGCTTTAGTGTAGTTTCCTGTCCCCATCTCTCAGACAGCTCATTGAATGGAATACTGTAAGTAGACAACGTAAACAACGTAAGATGAATACAGTACCGGTATGTGTAAGATGTACAGATAAATACACATAAATAAAGCGTACAGAGGAATAAAATTATTTCATTTCCACATAACTATTTTTGCTTGTAACTTTCGACTCGGTCATTTCCGGACCAGGGTTCCTTATCTCAAATTGGTACATGCGCCCTTGGCCATCATCCCTGAAAGTTTGTATCACCACCTCGGAAACATCCTGTATATATTTTTAGTAGGTTTTTTAAGACGCTCTATCAACATCTGAGGTTATTTAGCGTCTGAATGAGGTGAAGGTGATAATGCCGGTGAGATGAGTCCGGGGTCCAACACCGAAAGTTACCCAGCATTTGCTCATATTGGGTTGAGGGGAAAACCCCGGCCCTCTATATATATATATATATATATATATATATACATACATACATACATACATACATACATATTTAAATTGCTTCGTGTTTCCCTTATTATTATTATTATTATTATTATTATTATTATTATTATTACTATTACTGGAAATCTAGAAAATCTACTGCTATTACTACCACCACACCCACACCCATCACTACCACTACTAACTACTACTACTACTACTACCACCATTACCACCACTACCACCACTACCACTACTACTGTAGTTGCGGTTTCACTAATAACATAATTTGCTTTATTGAGAGAATAGATCTAGAAAAGAGCATTGTTTCTGGCATAAACATATTCGGGGACGACAGAACACGTTGGCAATGTCCCGGGGAATTCACACATTATTAGCAAAATTGTTCTCACAATATAGAGAGAACTGCGTTGTCGTCATTTTTAAGTGCTTCAAGTGAATTACATCTCTAGTTGGGTCACTGGCACGACAAAGCAAGCCCTATGGTCAGACGAAGACAACAAAGAGTTTTGAATAAAGAGAGGAACTCTTGGGGTAATGGCCCCCGGGATCTCTACGAGAAAATTCCCGTATTCTTTATACTTCAAAAGAAAACCGAATAACTTACATGTCTTTGAGTGAGGCAGATAGACAGCAGACAGGACCTCCCTACATATTGACTGGACCACTATACTCCACTTTCTATTCCCCTCTTTATTTTCCAGACAACCCGCTTCCCACCCACGCTAACGCCCCGTTACCATTTCTCTTTCTCTCCAATTCATTTCATCCACTTTTATCCAAAAATTCTTTTTTATTCTCCTACATTCCCCGTTCTAACTTTCTCCTTGTAAAGGAAGAAAAGAAATATACGAAGACGTTGGAAAATGTGCTTCAAGTTTACAAAGATCGTTTCAATGATTGAGGTTAGGTTCTTCGTTTGAACAAGTCGTCTAATATTTTCTGCCTTCCCCATAGGCTATATCAGTCGCTGTCTTCTTCCCTCTTTCACAGTTTTATACCACTCCTTGTCTCGATTTCTTTGCAAACTTACTTTTTTATTTCCTCCCACAATCCTTTCATGTTGATTTTATAATCTCAGTAGGTAGTATTTTTCTCTTCTTCCAGATATAAATACTTTCACAAATACTAAAACAGGTTTTAAATATAATGAATGTTACATTTCAAGACAGTATATTCTTGTAAACACTCTTCTTTGACGATGATGTGTTGTCAGACATTCTCTATATTAATTTCTGTCAGTATAGTATAGACGTTACTTAAATGTGTAGAATAAATAAAAGAATAAAATCCCACTAATAGACAAAATGTGTGTTTACATCGTACAGACAATTTAAATATTTTGCACATATGAGTTATTGTAGGAACAACGACGACTCGTTTCATTTGGAATGATGAACAAGGTCTCCTCTAATAATCTTAGAATCACTGAAATTCCCCGACACTTGTACACAGAAAAAGAATAATTAGCGTTGGAATATCACCCCCTCAACGAGAGTTTTCTCATGTGTTTGTTAAAATCATATCCTGATGTCTTATTTTATTGGGTTATTTTACGACGCTGTATCAACATCTAGGTTATTTAGCGTCTGAATGAAATGAAGGTGATAATGCCGGTGAAATGAGTCCAAGATCCAGCACCGAAAGTCGCCCTGCATTTGCTCGTATTTGGTTGAGAGAAAACTCCGGAAAAACCTCAACCAGGTAACTTGCCCCAACCGGGATTCGAACCCGGGCCACCTGGTTTCGCGGCCAGACGCGCTGACCGTTACTCCACAGGTGTGGACTTGATGTCTTATTACTAGAGATGGATTTTAAAGGGAATCCATTCTTTTGTTTCAATACAAAACATGAAATAATTAACAATGTTCAAAACTATTTTCCACCGACCAAGTTATGTGGTTTTGACTTCCATTTTTTTTTTCCTTTTTTAGTCCATATTCCCTTTTTTCCCCTTTTTTGAAAACGTCTCTTACTTCGGTTCTTTTTTTACAGAATATCCCAAACATTTAGATAATTTTCCTATATATTTTTTTCGATATGCCTATAACTTCCTGAGCAAGCGAAAGTAAATATTGTTTTTCTTCTGATTCCAGACATTGAAAAAGTAATAAAATGTGCTGAATTAGAGTTCAGGCTAAAAAGAAAATTTTCACCTCTGGTTTCAGTTGATGTTGAGCAGTCATTTTGTGTTTATGAAGACATTCTGCATACAGAGAGGCAGAATCATATTGAAACATACTGAAATGTTGAATGTGACAAATACAACACATTCCTTATGTTGTGAAGCGATAATATAAGCTTGTGTATGCTATGTATATCCATGAATGTACTGAAATGTGTTTTCAATTAAAATAGCACCCTTTTGAGGGAGTAATATAGTCCTTCTTGACTATATCAAACAAACATTTTCCTTATGTTGTGAAGAGAGAAATGTAAGATTGTGCGTGCCATGTATATCCATGAATGTGCTGAAGTGTGTTTTGGGGAGTAATAGACCTATAGCCCTTGTTCAAGTCCTTTTTCTTGGCCATAACTTTTCTTTTTTCTTTTTCTTTTTTTTTTTTTTTTTCCTTTTCTGATGAAAAATTGTTCCTTTACATTCCCACCCGTGTTCGAAATATAAATTGGTTGCGAGTTATTATTATTATTATTATTATTATTATTATTATTATTATTATTATTATTACAACAATAGAAAACTTAAAAATACAGTTATACGAAATGAAACATTCAACATTCTGGTTTGAATTATTTTAGAATTAAGCAGTTAACCTGGTATGGGCATGTGAGAAGAATGCTAGAAGAAAGGTTACCTAAAATGGTACTGAAATAGTGTCCGCCAAGGATAAAAAATTATGATTACAAGAGATTAGAACGGGGATGAGAGACTGCGGACCGAGAAACATGGATTATATGGATAGAGAAGAGTGGAGAACAAGAATAAGTCTGTATGATTTTAGGCACAGAAAAATGTATAAACATTAGAAATCTGTATATAAATAACAATTATTATTATTATTATTATTATTATTATTATTATTATTATTATTATTATTATTCACCTGGAATTTTGGTATGTTTTATTCCAACGAGAAGAGGCTTCTCAAATCTTCTTAAGCATCATTTTACACGCACATTATACTTGCATTGATTTTGTTAGTGTTGATAATATAATACATTCTTGTATGTTTCGTTTTGAGGAATTGAAAGTTTTCACTGTACCATGTTTTATATTTTTAACTGCTTGCTTTACATTAAAGAAAAATACAACAACGTACCTGTTAGAAATATGATGCACAAGCAAAACGTAAACTACATATTATATACTTAAAAATATATTACATACATTAAAAAATATTGCCTTCTGCAAACATTCCTCTATATAAATTAAATGAATTTACCCCCGTATGAGCAACGTTTTTCTTCGGGGGTTCAAAATTGCATTACATGTAGAAGAAAGAAGAAGCAAAAATAAACAATGAGTCCCAGTAATTACTGTACATACATTTACAAGTGGAGTACTGTTATGGACAGTCAGTATATTTTGCTGTCATGATCTATTGAAGTGTTAAATTATTTTATGCTCGACCATGCCGAAATGTAGCAATTATACACCTGGTAGCAGTCCTTTAATGCATGTCATTAAAGTACAGATGTTCAGCCAATTACAACTCAGCTTACAGGTGTTCAGCCAATGACAAGTCAGCTTTGTACCGTTATAAAACCGCAAGTATCGATTATTCTCGGATATGCAATCGAAAGAGAATTAGCGAAAATTACGGAGGCTCGTATGAAAATTATGAAACTCGCTTTCGCTCGTTTCATAAACATCCATACTCGCTTCTTAATTACTATCATTAATGGCTCGTTGCATAATGTACTATATCGATACTATATTAATATAATGTGTATTAAAGTTCAGTACACGACACCAGATTTTTCTTTCTGAGAATATTCTAACACCTAATATTTCGAGACATAACAAATAAACTGCTAAATTTAAAAAAATTAATATATATGTATATATACCGTCATTGTATTGTACTGAAAAATTATTATAGCTGCGCTGAATTGATGGGCAAGTTTAATGCGGAAATGCATTGTCAAATCAACCCTTTTTCACGCTCAGTATTGGTTAAAGGAATGTTCGGAGATATGTGAAACAAGAGAACAAATCCACAACAAAGTCTTTCTTTTTACGTTTTAAGTTGGAGCTATAACCAGGATAACAGCTGTATATCGATTCACAATACAAGACCCTCTTAAGTTCATACTCCTAACCAGCCTCGTGTGCGAGTGAAAGTGTATTTTATCCACTTTGTAAAATATTATGAGGCATTAAAAAGCAAGCAGAATAAACTTACGAATTGTACATTAACGCTGTTCAACTTTCAGCTTTCCGTATACTTTAAATATACGAAATATCTTTAACTGGTAGGTAAATTACGTCCTGGGAAAACTAAAATATTGCTTGTGCCCTCTTTCAGACTGTCCGTTTTAAACAGTTACTTCATTATAGGCCTAGTATTCCCTACTTTGTACTGGCACAAGATAATTTTGTCCCTTGTTAAATTATTCAGGATAACAGACAGGGTTTGGAATTGAACGGGTTACTTCAGCTTCTTGTCTATGCAGATGACGTGGATATGATAGGAGAAAATCCACAAACGATTAGGGAAAACACGGAAATTTTACTTGAAGCGAGTAAAACGATAGGTTCAGAAGTAAATCCCGAAAAGACAAAATATATGATTATGTCTCGTGACCAGAATATTGTATGAAATGGAAATATAAAAATTGGAGATTTATTCTTCAAAGAGGTGGAAAAATTCAAATATCTTGGAGAAACAGTAAAAAATATAAATGACACTCGAAAGAAAATTAAACGTAAAATAAATATAGAAAATACCTCTTATTATTTCACTGAGAAGCTTTTGTCATCTAGTCTGGTGTCAAAAAATCTGAAAGTTGGAATTTATAAAACAGTTATATTACCGGTTGTTCTGTATGGTTGTGAAACTTGGACTCTCACTTTGAGAGAGGAACAGCGGCTACGGGTGTTTGAGAATAAGCTTCTTAGGAAAATATTTGGGCTAAGAGGGATGAAGTTACAGGAGAATGGAGAAAGTTACACAATACAGAACTGCACGCATTGTATTCTTCATCTGACATAATTAGGAACATTAAATCCAAATGTTTGAGATGGGCAGGGCATGTATCACATATGGGCGAATCCAGAAATGCATATAGAGTGTTAGTTGGGAGACCGGAGGGAAAAAGACCTTTGGGGAGGCCGAGTCGTAGATAGGAGGATAATATTAAAATGGATTTGAGGGAGGTGGGATATGGTGGTAGAGACTGGATTAATCTTGCACAGGA
Source organism: Periplaneta americana (assembly GCF_040183065.1). NCBI lineage: Eukaryota > Metazoa > Arthropoda > Insecta > Blattodea > Blattidae > Periplaneta > Periplaneta americana. Next base: position 136,171,193 of record NC_091121.1, on the reverse strand, counting down.
TAGGGACCTATGGCGGGCTTATGTGAGGGCGGCAATGAACCTCCGGGTTCCTTAAAAGGCATTTGTAAGTAAGTAAGTAAGTTAAATTATCCTATTCTTAATTCTTTTTTAACCCTCACTTCTTAATATTTCGTACTTTTTTTTGTCAGTATTTCTACGAATTGATCTCGTCTAAAAAAACATTACGTTAGTAATGCCTCAGGTCTCTAATTTTGGTTCATGGTTGAAGATAAATCTAATATTGGAGGGACATAAATTGACTTTAGTTGTTGGAAATGTAAGAAAAAAATGTATTGTTAAAGGGTAATAGTCGTAAAATAATGATTTCATGGTTTATAGCTGAAGCCATTAACTTCTTACAAATACACAGTAATACCATCGTACTTTGCATTGTTGCGCGTAATGACTCTGATGTCCTTACAAAGGCAAAGTATTAAGTACTTCATTAAGTGTAAGTGATCATTCCTTGTGCGTTCTAAAAACAGGGTCAGTCAGGAGGAAAGGTACATGATTTGAAAGGTAATAATATTGGTAATTTTGAACAAAAACATTTATATGAACATATGTCCTGTTCTTAACGGCTTCGGAGAAAACTAATGGAAACAATGAGGAAGTGAAAAGTGCAGGTGATAGTAAATTAAAACATTGTTACTTTGCGTTATGTTTAATTATGTACTTTTCTTTACAGAACATGTTCAAAAAGTCCACCGTCAACTTCAATGCACTTTGCAGCTCTTGTAGACAGTTGCTGTGTTGCTGATCTGAGCTGATTCGGACATTCCTTTAGTAGAGCACAAGCATGTAAAATGCGAGCGAGAAGTTTGCACTTTGCGCACGTAGACTTCTCTCTTAAGCCAACTCCACACACAGTAATCCAACGTACTAATGTCGGGTGATCTCGGAGGCCAAGAAATTACTCCACCGCGACCGATCCAACGTCCAGGATACGTTTAATTGGTTCTACTACAACCTAATGTCGTTTTGATTGTGTCCGCATATGAGTGTTGATGAAGAAAATGAGAGTGATGCCCGTGATTTTCAAACAGCTGTATGTCAGATTCTGTTAAGAACAGGGCATATTATGTTCATAGAAACTTTTTTGTTCAGAATCAGCAATATTATCACCCCTCACACCATGTACCTTTCCTTTTGACTCACTCTGTATAATATATTCGCGAATGTCGTATAGGTCTGAATATCTATCAGAACATTTGAATTTTTGTAAAATGTTTAGTATCCTAATTACCCTCCAATCCATCAGCGTTTATATCTCGATAGAATTTCATTTCATCAGTTGCTGATTCATTAATAACTGAAATGTCAATTATTGATGGATCCATATCGGCTGAAGTGAGTGTACCTATAACCAACAATTCTGGTGAAGTATGTTTCATAAAGTCTCATGTAAAATTTAAAAGTTTCCAATATACTGTTGTATATCACTTGGTCTTTTTCATAGGAGGTGTTGCAAACATATTTTCATTACATGGACAGTATCTGGAAATAACTGTATTTTCATGTTTATGTCAATACCGTATTTTCTCGCTTCTCATATATGAGACACTCAGCGCAGAAATGTCCAACCCACAAAATTTTATTTCCACCATACCGCTTTGTAACAGTGCGCGAAATGCGATACACAAACGAAACTTCTGCTGAAATCTCATGGAAAAACTGGGAATGGTGATTAGGCCACTTTACATTTTGAAGAGAACAATATGAGGAACTCTTTAAAGAAGTATACTTGATATTCAAATTTTGTGGGTTGGGTCATTTGTGCGCTGAGCGCCTGATATATAATATAATATAATATAATATAATATAATATAATATAATATAATATAATATAATATAATATAATATAATATAATATAATATAATATAATATAATATAATCGCATATTAGACCCCTCTAAGGAGACCGAGACGTAGATAGGATGATAACATTAAAATGGATTTGAGGGAGGTGGGATGTGATTGTAGAGACTGGATTAATCTTGAGGAGGATAGGGACTGATGGCGAGCTTATGTGAGGCCGGCAATGAACCTCCGGGTTCCTTGAAAGTCATAAGTAATTAAGTACAGTATTAGACTCCTCCGACATACAGAGTGATTCACGAGGATTAACAGTCACTTACCGAGCTTATTTCCGAAAACGTTCTGAGAAAAAAAAAATGTCATAAAACATATGTCATAATCGCAATATTTTCAAAGTTACATTAATTTGAATTTGTTAGTAAACTACATTTTTCTTTAATTTTAAGGGTAAAAAAATATTGCAAGTAGAGAATGAACTATTCAGAAGTATCATTTCTTTAATTGGCTAGTGTTCGGAAGCTAAAAATGTGTTGCGAATTGGTTTGTACAGATTTTCTTTTCAATTTTTAATTAAAAATGACATCACTCTTACGCAATTAGCACAAAAATTGTTACAGATCATATAACTTTAGGAACTTTAATCTTTAAAGTTTAATTATGCATCCTAAAATACAGTCTTAAAGAATTTTCAAGAGTGGCGTCATTTGCAACAGTTGTTGTGATAAATGTATAATAAAATGTAATTTTGTAGTTAAAAGTCGAAAAAAAATCTGTACGAAGCAACTATGGAATTCACAATACATTTTTAGCTTCAGAATAAGGGTTAATAATTAAAGAAATGATACTCCTGAACAGTTCATTTTTTATCTCTAATATTCTTTTACCCTTAAAACACAAGAATAATGGTATTTTACAAAACAACTTCAAATTAGTGTAATTCTGAAAATATTAAGATTAGGACAAATGTCTATATGATATTTTTTTACTCAGAATGTCTTCGGAAAAAAGTTCCGTAAGGGACATTAATCCTCGTGAATCACCCCGTATGTACAATACAAGGCTCTAGGTTCTGAATTCATCCCTAACACTTGCACAATAGTGTATCTGTCAGAGGTCTGCATCGGACATTTCGCTCGATCTCCAAGTAGTTCATAGCATAATCCGATAGGTAGCGCACATGCATGATGGGTAAAATTGTCACGAGCGATAAATCCTCGAACGGTATAAGCCGAGCTTTAGACATTCGTTCTTGTTACAGTGATGAACTGTGTAGTAACATCATAGATGTTTATCATTTCAAAACTTTGCAGTGTTTAACTAACCTCTCCATAATACAACTACAAAATTTGATTTAAAATGTAATATAAATGTTGTAGGTAATTCTTTTTTTTTTTTCCAGACAGGAGTGATTTTGTTTCTGCCACATCTGATAGATGTTATTGGATGTAAATGTAATTATTATAAACGGAGAACGCAATGACGATAATGCAAGAACTGTATCAACTTTTCTAGTAATAATAATAATAATAATAATAATAATAATAATACTAATAATAATCTCTAATAATTAGTGTCTCAATCTTTGCGTCTGTAACAGTTATGCAGCATGATTATTCGTTTTATTATATTTTATGTGACGTTATCTCTGTACTAATATTGTTATTAATCTACTGCTATATCAATAATATTTTGTAAGACGTTTCTACATTGTCGCAGTATATAGGCGGAACGCTATGTATTAACCTATCATATTATATATGTGGTAAATCAAATATTGAATGATTATTAATTAGTAATAATAACTGTATATCGAAGTTTTTCATACTATTTTATTTATAATTTCATGTTCCTGTTTTGGTACGTTCCATTGACTGTTCCATTAAACGTTTGTCATAAACGCAGAAAATAAAGCCTTATTTTTACCGTGTGAGCAAAACATATGTATATCTTATCTGTCGTCTACCATACAAGATAAGTCATGTCGGTGAGATGACCTTGTACTGTGCTTCTATTTATTACGAGCGTATCACGACCGATCATATCTCACTCGAGGGTGCGACACTCAACCGAGTTCAAGCGAGCACTCAGGTATCTATCAACCACAAATGCCATGGAAAGATTGCAAGGTATAACCCACTTCTGAAAACATCCTCTGTTCCGTTACTTCTCTAATTATCTCTGTGCTGACATTATATCCTCAAACTACTTACCATATTCTCTGTCACGTTAGTTCTTCCGTCCATTGTCTCTTTTTTCTTCTTCTGCTGTTGGTATCGGTTTTCGCATACCGTACTTTCGAAGTCAGTCATTCAGAGAAAGTGTTAGGTGTGAATGTAAAAATGAGAAACAAGCAAGCGAGTTAATCTGCGTCATTCACATTGAATGTGATTGACTTCGCGGAGATAATCTATCGGCATTTTAACTAATTTCTATATTTTTAGGCATACTTTTACCTAACTAAAGGGTTTATTTCCTTAGTGATTTTTCACATATGATATAAAGAACCCAACACACTTTTTTGTATAATATATGCGAGTAAATAGGATAAATGTATTTAGTTTGGAAACGAGCAGATGGATTTTCGAGTTTCCTCACAGCCTCTTAATAGCATGGTACTATCAGAAATAAATTCAAAAACCAACTCTGCGTACGAGTTTGTTCAAACTTAATTATTGTATTATTTACAACAGTAGGCCTATAGGAGGAATCACATCTCCTGGGTCACCATTTTGACTTGCAAAAACGGTTACAGCTGAATGCAAATAACTAAAACAGGAAGAACTTATACAAGAAGAGGCTTTATTGGCGTAATTCAGTTCTTTTACTCTCGGGAGTTGCTTCAATTAAAGTGTAAAGGTGTTAACTTTCAGTGAATTCGCATTCAACTACACTTTCTCGTTGAGTTTCACCTCATCAAATATAATACAAGTATTCCAATACGAATATTATAATTTTCAGCACAGAAATAATTTGAAATGGCTTCAATTACATGAGTAACTTATTTATAGGATAACGGAATTTCATAATTTTCATTGATTCCGAGGAGAGACTGCTAATTATCTGTGTTTGCAAATCTGAAACAATTATTGTTGCCGAAGATATCACATTTGGTAAAATGCAATCAAATGCTTGAAAATCAGTTCAGAGTCGCGGAACTGGATGGGTATTGTGATGCCGAATATTGAATATAACAAAAAGAAAAATACCCAAATGTAATTGGAAATGCAAGATTAGACAAACTAAAAATGAAAATATCAGAAATGAATATCAAATACAAGTCATTCATTATAGAGAAGAAGAACTGAATTGAATGGTCATGCTTAAAGAATGATAAAAGATCGATTGGTCAGTATGGTTTGAGATAGTAGACCATGAGGATAGACGTCCCATGAGGAGATGGAGTGTTATCCTTGATTGAACAGGTTTATGGTCTCTTACACAGCAAAGAAGACTTCAGTGCAAGTCGAATACGTTTGGAAATAAATATTCAGGCTTAGTTTTTCATGTTATTGTTCTTATTTTACTAGCTAAAATTTAAGAAGAAAATTTACCTGAATAAATGTAATAAGTTCTGTATATAATTTCAAAATTACTTCAGACCTTAGCTTTTCCGCTTATGTGCACATATAATGGATTATCTTACAACCAGCAGTAGTTACTCATCATGTTTTTGTCCTTGGTAACTTGTTTCCATTATAGATATGCTGATTAAATATTCACTCACGTTCATCATTTGCCACACCGAAATTAGCTGGCTAAAATTCATGGCGGGAGTGCCAGAAGTACAACTTCAGAATATTATTTTCATGCTCTAAGCATGTTATGCATTAGCTCAACGTAGCTAATAAACCTTTTTACGTGGCAAATGTATGACATTACTGACATTGGAATTCTTTGAACGTATTTCGGTTAATTATTTTCCTGAACAGCCATCAACTCGTCTTCATTTTGTTCAACAATCAGTATGCACCTGTTTCTATTCTCAACATTTTATGAGTTTGTTTCGTGCCATATTTTTTGTTTTGTGAAACATTTAAGAGAGATTACGACATATAAGAGATACTGCACAAGGTTTTAATCGCCATTTCATCATAGAAATTTCAACTATCACACAATTAACAAAATACTGTCCACGTTCATTATCAAGTCTTCCGAAAAATTAGAATCGCATGAATAAATTTTTCTGTTGACATTTCCAGGAATTTTTCTGGCCACATATGAAACATTGTTTAATAATTAGGAGGGGGAAATAAATGCACTCTTTTACACTTCATACAACCTATCCTAGAGCCCAGCACAAAAGAAGTAGGTAACAACAGCACATCAAATAAAAATCTTGCTCTCTTTCGTCGTACGCAATAATTGTGCCGCCTACCGAGTTTCTAACAAATACGTTAACCGTTGGTAGTTAATGGGAGTGATCTCACTAATTTATTCTACTCATCCTGCTGGAAATATTAAATAAAAGTAAGAAATGTGAAAATGTGAACTTCTAGCAAAGAAGTTATATATACGACGAAAATGAACAAACAGAATCGGATACGAGGAAAGAGGTGAGGTTTGATGTTATGTAAGTAATTGGAAAAAGAGGGATGAAGGGATTATATTGCAATGTGTAGGCCTACATGAAAAGGAGGCGCAAGGAATACCTGGAAATAATATGAAATTGAATTCTTCCTAACAGAAAGAAAAAGATCAAGTCTGCAGCCTGCATCGGAAAATGGCAACGAATATTCGAAGACTAAAGTAAGAAAACAGAAATAGGTATATTAATTATTCTTCTATCTTCAAAAATAAAAAATCAATAATTTATAATAAATCTGTAGCCATTAAACATAAAACTGTATCTTTAGGCCTATTTGTTAAAACAATATGTACAAATTTAATTATGTAAGTGAAATAATGAAAAACGTATATATTCATTGATTCATAGTGTTCTGCCCAAGGGCAAGTCTTTGACAGCAAACCCAGCAATCTCCAGTCTCTTCTATTTTCTGCCTTCCTCTTTATCTTCTCATATCATCCATATATCTTAATGTCGTCTATGATCTGATATCTTCTTTTGCTCCGAACTCTTCTCTCATTCACCATTCCTTCCAGTGCATCCTTCAGAAGGCAGTTTCTTCTCAACCAGTGACCCAGCCAATTCCTTTTCCCCTTCCTGATCAGTTTCAGCATCATTCTTTCTTCACTCATTCTTTCCAACATAGCTACGTTTCTTATTCTATCTGTCCATTTCATAAGATCCATTCTTCTCCATATTCACATTTCAAATGCTTCTAGTCGTTTCTCTTCATTTCGTCGTAAAGTCCATGCTTCTGCCCCATATAATGCTACACTCCACACAAATCACTTCATTAGTCTCTTCCTTGGTTCTTAATCCAGAGGTCCGAAGAAGATGCTCCTTTTGATATTAAAAGCTTCCTTTGCCATTGCTATTCTCCTTTTGACTTCTTGACAGCAGAACACTTATATTTTGTGAAATAATAATTAGGCACTTTACAAATTTAAATAGAAATATATTTTAATAAGGGATATTATGAGAATCTAAAATAAAAGTACTAGTTGTTTTCTGAAAATTTTATTTTGAGCCTAAGTTAAAAAAATTGCATGTTACACAATGTGTAAATTTGTAAGAGAAACTATACATAAAAGTGTTAAATTGACTGACTTGGACAGTTCTCAGTTCTGCGAGAATATTAGAGCTGAATAATGATTTACAATCGTAAATAACATAACAAATCATAAATAAGTAACAAAATTCACACGTAAATTATAATATTGCACAAGACCTCATTGATAGTGTAATTGCTGCAAAAATGGAACGCATTTCTTAAAATGTCATGTTTTGAAAGCAAGGCTTATATGCATATTGCACTGAATAATATACTAAGGAGAGTTTCAAAATGAAACATCTCACAATGTATTACAATACAGTACAGTGTTAGAAACCCTTGATACATTGATTTTACTTAGATTTTTTATGTCACAGCAATATTCAAATAAAAACATACATCATGTTTACATCCGCTTTAAAAAGTGATATGTTTTTGAAAGTTTATTTAATGCCTAGATGTCTCACAATTTTAAAGTTATTATATGAATTACTCCACAATCGAAGAGCTTTCCTATAGATAGAGTATATTGCGCTAATTCAGCTGTGTAACACGGCTCTGAGGCACTGAACATTAAACCCGACATAATCAGTCTAAGGCGCTTACATCCATCGATAGGCACAGCTGTACTTTTTCAAGATCTGACACAATTTTAAACGGACGTACAGTATTGTCGGCTAGCACTTGGTCGAGCCTTATCAGACAAAATAGGGTATCCAAAACATTCATTCGAATTTGAATCCATGGCTTCCATGCAGTGTTCAAGTTAGAGATTAAAAAATTTACAGGCGTAGCTCAGTCGGCTGAGGAGCTTGCCTCTCGATCCAGAGTTGCGCTCGGACGTAGGTTCAATTCCTGCTTGGGCTAATTAGCTTGTTGGGTTTTTCCGAGGTTTTCCCAAATCGTACGGCGAATGTCAGGTCATCTATGGCGAATCTTCAGCCTTATCTTACCAAATATGAGGCGCTCATCGCACAAATGGCCCAGACCACAAAATATTTCCACTTTACAAGCGCGAAATGTAATACCCAAACGAAAATTTTGCTGAAATCTCATGGAAAAACTGGGAATTATCATTAGACCTATTTACAATTTGAAGAAAACAATATGAGGAGCTTTTAAAGCAAAAAAAAAAAAAAAAAAAGCAATATGCCAATTTTTGAGTTGGGCCACTTGTGCGCTGAGCGCCTCAAATCAGTTACTATAACCAACACCATCGGCATTAAATAACCGAGTAGTTGATACAGTGTTGTTAACTAACCTACTAAAAAAAACATTTATTACATACATCTAAGTCGATATGAAACTGCATTCCAACAATGTCCTGAGTTCGTTTCGTAGGGAGAGACGGAAGAATACTGTACCTCTGATCACGAACCGGATTACCTATTGATTACTTATTTTCTATATTCTGATTTTCAGTTGATATGTATTTCAATTTACACAAAAAAGCTTGTTCCTGAATTTTGAGGCACCCAGAATCTTGTGGCCCTGAGCAGAGCCACCATAGGCCCGTGCCTAAATTAGGCCCTGAGGGAATATAAAACGTTAGAGAGAATATTCCTTCTTTCACAAACGTGTTTATTACTTAAGGTACCTAAGATCGCACGTCGCTACTTTTGAAGTTCTGCAATTAAAAAAAAATACGCAACTCTGGTGCTGCAACATGTGAACAACGGTGCCTATTATTCTGAAGCTAAAAATGTGTTGTTAATTGCTTTGTACAGATTTTATTTTTCAATTCTTAACTAAAAATTACATTATTCTTACGCATTTACCACAACAATTTTTTTACAAATCATACGACTCTAGGAACTTGATTCTTTACAGTTTAATTCTGCATCCTAATGTAGAGTCTTAAAGAATTTACAAGAGTGGAGTGATTTCTAACAATTGAAGGGTTCAGAGCCATAGTGGGTCAAGTGCCATTTATTAAAAACGGAGAAAGCAAGGGTTAAAGTTAAGTGAATACCATAGTTTAATGAAGATTGACATATCTTTTAGTTTTAATGTGTATACTTTAGATTAGTTGCTATATGTTTCCATTGAATTATGGTAATAACTTCATATTAATCCTTGTTTTCTACGGTTTTAGTAAATGGCGCTTGGCCCAATATTGTTCTGAACCCTTGAATTGTTGTGACAAATGCATAAGAGAAATTTAATTTTGTAGTTAAAATCGAAAAAAATTCTGTATGAGGCAACTATGGAATTAATAACATAGTTGTAGCTTCAGAATACTAGATAATTAAAGAAATTATACTTTTGAATAGTTCATTCCTTATCAGTGACATTCTTTTACCCTTAAAACTAAAGAATAATGGTATCTTACAAACAAATTCAATTTATTATAACTCTGAAAATATCGAGATTAGGACAGATGTTTATATGACATTTCTTGCTCAGAATGTCTTTGGAAATAACCTCTGTAAGCATTGTGAATCACCCTGTATAACTGGTAGACCAGTAATCTCAATTCCTTCATTTTTCTGACGAAATAGAATTTTTTACAAACAATGTCAGATGTTTCCATCATCTACTTCCATCCATTATTGTTTAAGATATAGCAAAATTTCATTTCTTTCAATATTTGTCACAATTTTCATCTACTTCAGCGGAATAAATCAGCTTCCTTTAAAGCCGTTCTCATCTTATCTCAGCTAAGGAGAAAATGATTTTTGGAAAGAGAATAAACCGTTCGTCTTATGGCAGAAGCAGTGAACGAATTGACGACTGTTTTTATTGGGGTTCTATTTGGTCGCTTCTTTCCAGGAGTACGCAATACTGATCCTCTAACGTCAAAACTCTTCTTCTCATTAAATACAGCCTACTGTGCATCTTGTGCCGAGAAACGTCAATAGCAGCAGCTGTTCTCTCCGTGATATTGACGATTTTGTTGCTTTCCACTTTTCAGCGCTTCATATTTTTCAGTGAAGAACTTTGTAATTTAGAACAGTTGCTCTCCTCTTTTTTTTTTTTAATACCGGTTTGTAAATCATAAATACAAGTGAAATCACAGATATTAAATAAAACAATGTATACCATATGTACACTTCCACTCCGGGATGCATTATGCTCAGAATCTATTTCAATTCAAAAACTAAATTGACTCACAATGTGAATGTTGCTATTGGTAACTACGAACTGACTGACTGAAGCGGCTAGAGAGAAGGTTTAGTTCTTTAGGAAAATCATAAGCATTAATGAGGGTAGGGACGCCAACACCTCTTGGTGAGAAAATCCTCTCTCTTTCTAACCGCCTACGTGTCAACATAAACCAAACCAAACATAGCCATGCCTTACAAAAGTCTACATGCTGATCAGCTGTACTTCGTTTAAATAATCGATTTGATATTTTCACGCTCTTCCGTGGTTGAAAGAATTTCACAATTAAGCAAATTCGTTTTACAGTCTTTAGAAATGCGATACAATATTGACCAAGATAATAGCCAGGTTATACAATACATGAATCAGGGATTGCAGAAACAGTACATGTCATTATTTGAGACGAAATGAGTTTATTCGAGTTTCATGATCTGTTGATATAGGGCTATCATTCCATGCAGAAACCACATATGTCACTATAGCCGTCTCACATTTGGAGACCTGTGAAATCCTGGAAGCGCGTAGAAACGACTCATGTCAAAGACATGTGCCGACACATTGGTTCCGATTCCAGACGGCAGACATCTACGACACAAGGATACAAAAATTGATCCCACTGAATGACAAATGTATTAATTCTGGTGGTGAATACGTTGAAAAATAACTCAACAATTACTATATCTGGTCCAATAAAACTTTCCATGAAGTTCTGTTCTCTTTCTGTAAACGGCCCCAGGGAAACTTATTTTTTACGGTCTTCGTAATTGCGCTCGAGTGGTCAAAATTTGTGTAAGCACTTCTTTTGACATTATTAAAATGATGGAAGGAAAAAGATTAATTATTTATCTACCCCCATGAGAATGTTTTCTTGTAAGTACAAAGGAGAATACCATATTTACCTTCTTCATTGGCATATCCAGACAAAATCGTGCTTGGCGATATACGCAAAGTAATGTGTTACATACCACATGAATATCAAGAATTTTACAATAATATTTTTCAGTGGTCTATTTTGGAAAAATAAGTTCATTTATATACTGAACTTATGTATTAAGTATACAGTACGCCTATGCATATATTATATCCCTAATTGGACAAATAAACTTTAGTTGGACTCAAATTATTATACTACAATTTTGATTCCTTGCAGAAACAGCACATGTCAAGCTAATGTAATATATTGATTTATTTTATTAACAATTCATTAGATTCCAATAAATTTGGTATAAAACGACACATCTATTAGGCTTCTGTCTGAAGAAGCCAATACTATAACCAATGATGTGGTCTACCACTAGTAATACAGTTTTTTGTGTCTAATGAAAAATTTAGTTTCCTTGACATGTGATGTTTCTGCAATCCCCGATTCATATAATTTTATATAATTATTACTTACAAAAGCTACTAGCTTTAAATAACATCTCATATTTTGCTCTCTTTCAAAGACACACTTCTAGCTTTGCCCAACTCATATTGTCATGTCAATTGTGAATGGCATTGTTACCTATCAATCCACCGTTCCTAACTCAACGTATACTGCAATTAGGGGCTCTGAGGCAGTAAACATCTGGTATTCATTAGGAACTGGAGAAGTACCATGACAAAGGACAGTAGAGTGGACAGGAAGCGAGATTCTCTCGTGAATTGAACATGTACAATGCATGAGGTTTACTTGTCAGGTCCCTTTAAGACAGAGATAATGATACCATCTCTCTCTTTTCCTGGAAATCCTTTCTTATCTGGAGTGACACTTCTTCCAATAATAAGCTATCAGTGGCGGAACATTCAGCTTCTAATTTTTCGTACTCGAACGTGTTTTATTTTCTTCATTTTCATAGTTCAAATCCTTTAAATTAATTACCTGTAATTATCACTAATTTCATCCATTAATCTATCCTTCTCCCAGTAAAACTGTTCAATTCTTTTGCACAGGCTCACTAGTTTTCCTCAACTTCTAACTTTTGTAATAGCATTCTGAAATAGAACTTTTACATCACAGCTTTTAAATTAAATGATATATGTGATATCATTTTTATCTCTGCCCATTATCAATTCTATGAAGTCGCAATGACATAGTGGCAGTCTCACTATACTTTTACGATGCATTTCTGCAATTCTATTTCATGAATAATTAAACTGTCACTTTTTTAACTTTATATAATTTCACACAATACGGCTTTAGTAGAAGGGAATAGAATTCTATAATATAGTTGCGAAGTCATGAGTGCATATTCTTTTTCAGTGTGGATGAAGTAGATGCTTTATTTATTTGTGTGGAATGACAGGGCGCGTCATCCATAAATATGATGCTGACGTGGGGAATATCGAGTAACGGCTGATTAACAAACCAGTCCTGAAAGACAACACTATCCATCTCCATGGATTCTGATTTGAAACATAGCAGTTGGTTGGGAACTATACCAGTTCAACACCCGGCATTTAAAACTATGCGCTAATCTTATCCTACTGTGGTTTCTAAGTGGGAAGTAATATTCGTCCGTTCCGGATTTCCACATTTTGCTTTCAGTATGGCATACATTCACCCAGGTTGCATAAAACGAGAAAGGCTCATCCAGTGATAATGGATTGTCACAACGATTTTTGTCCCATACGTTCCATTTGAAATAAGGAACCTATCTATGTATACTGTATTTCCACATCCGGAGAAACCCTACTTTTCCGAGATATTATTTTTTTTTCAAATTATTCAATCCACACCTAAAATAGCTAATGCAAGCAGTGTTATGTGCTGGACTTATCAGGCAGTAAATCTCAGCTTGCCTGCCGAACCAGTTTTGCGTTCGGGTGCGGGTTTGATTCCCGCTTGGGCTGATTACCTGGATAGGTTTCTTCCGAGGATTTCCCCAACTGTAATGCTAATGTCAGGTAATCTATGGCGAATCCTCGGTCTCAATTCACCAAATACCATCTCGCTATCACCGATCCCATTGACGCTAAATAACCTCGTGGTTGATACAGCGTCGTTAAATAACCAAGAAAAATAAAAATTAATTTCATCTAGCTACATATCGCAATGTCAAAATCTCCTTAAATATAAGTTGTGAGCTGTGCACATCGGCTTCATCGCTCGGGCAGCACTTCAGCAACTAGCCACATATATTATCGGCATATTCCCGAAAGTTCTAACCGAATAGGAACAAGGGATTGTGGGTATAGGTGAGAGGTTTCTTGGTTAGGCGAATGGTATTGCAGAATTCTCCCTCTGCCTAGACATGTAGAAAAGTTGCACTCGGATTTCGCCATTTGCCTAGACATGTAGACAAGTTACACTCGGAATTTGCCTTCTGCCTTGACATGTAGACAAGTTACACACGGGATTTGCCTTCTGCCTAGACATGTAGACAAGTTACACTTGGAACTCGCCCTCTGCCTAGACATGTAGACAAGTTATACTCGGAATTTGCCCTCTGCCTAAACATGTAGACAAGTTACACTTGGAACTCGCCCTCTGCCTAGACATGTAGACAAGTTACACTTGGAATTTGCCTTCTGCCTAGACATGTAGACAAGTTACACTTGGAACTCGCCCACTGCCTAGACATGTAGACAAGTTACACTCGGAATTTGCCCTTTGCCTAGACATGTAGACAAGTTACACTTGGAACTCGCCCTCTGCCTAGACATGTAGACAAGTTACACTCGGAATTTGCCTTCTGCCTAGACATGTAGACAAGTTACACTTGGAACTCGCCCTCTGCCTAGACATGTAGACAAGTTACACTCGGAATTTGCCTTCTGCCTAGACATGTAGACAAGTTACACTCGGAATTTGCTTTCTGCCCAGACATGTAGACAAGTTACACTAGGAAATCGCCTTCTGCCTAGACATGTAGACAAGTTATATTCGGAATTCGCCTTCTGCCTAGACATGTAGACAAGTTACAGTCGGAATTCGCCCTTTGCCTAGACAACGAGACAAGTTACACTCGGAACTCCCCCTCTGCCTAGACATGTACACAAGTTACACTCTGAATTTGCCCTCTGCCTAGACATGTAGACAAGTTACACTCGGAATTCGCCCTTTGCCTAGACATGTAGACAAGTTACACACGGAATTCGCCCTCTGCCTAAACATGTAGACAAGTTATACTCGGAATTCGCCCTCAACCTAGACATGTAGACAAGTTACACTCGGAATTCGCCCTCTGCCTAGATATGTAAACAATTTAAACTTAGAATTCGCCCTCTGCCTAAACATGTAGACATGCTACATTCGGAACTAGCCCTCTGCCTAGACATGTAGACAAGTTACATTCGGAATTTGCCTTCTGCCTAGACATGTAGACAAGTTACACTTGGAATTCGCCTTCTGCCTAGACATGTAGACAAGTTATACTCGGAATTCTCCTTCTGCCTAGACATCGAGACAAGTTACACTCGGAATTCCCCCTCTGCCTAGACATGTACACAAGTTAGACTCTGAATTTGCCCTCTGCCTAGACATGTAGACAAGTTACACTCGGAATTCGCCCATTGCCTAGACATGTAGACAAGTTACACACGGAATTCGCCATCTGCCTAAACATGTAGACAAGTTACACTCGGAATTCGCCCTTTGCCTAGACATGTAGACAAGTTACACTCGGAATTCGCTCTCTGCCGAAACATGTAGACAAGTTACACTCGGAATTCGCCCTCAGCCTAGACATGTAGACAAGTTACACTCGGAATTCGCCCTTTGCCTAGACATGTAGACAAGTTACACTTGGAACTCGCCCTCTGCCTAGACATGTAGACAAGTTAAATTTAGAATTCGCTCTCTGCTTAGACATGTAGACAAGTTACACTCGGAATTCTCCCTTCTGCCTAGACATGTAGACATGTTACATTCGGAATTAGCCCTGTGCCTAGATGTGTAGACAAGTTACAATTTGAACTCGCCCTCTGCCTAGACATGTAGACAAGTTACACTTGGAACTCGCCCTCTGCCTAGACATGTAGGCAAGTTACACTCGGAATTTGCCCTTTGCCTAGACATGTAGACAAGTTACACTTGGAACTCGCCCTCTGCCTAGACATGTAGACTAGTTACACTCGGAATTTACCCTTTGCCTAAACATGTAGACAAGTTAAACTCGGAATTTGCCTTCTGCCTAGACATGTAGACAAGTTATACTCGGAATTCGCCTTCTGCCTAGACATGTAGACAAGTTATACTCGGAATAAGCCTTCTGCCTGGACATGTAGACAAGTTACACTCCTAATTTGCCCTCTGCGTAGACATATAGACAAGTTACACTCGGAATTCGCCCTTTGCCTAGACATGTAGACAAGTTACACACGGAATTCACCCTCTGCCTAAACATGGAGACAAGTTATACTCGGAATTTCGCCTTTAGACTAGGCATGTAGACAAGTTACACTCGGAATTCGCCCTTTGCCTAGACATGTAGACAAGTTATACTCGGAATTCGCCCTCTGCCTAGAATTGTAGACAAGTTGCACTCGGAAGTTGCCCTTCTGCCTAGACATGCTGACAAATTACACTCGGAATTCGCCCTCTGTGTAGGCATGTAGACAAGATGAACTCGGTAATTTTCCTCTGCCTAGATATGTAGAGTAGTTATTCGGTAATCTCATATCGTCTGATATTGTAAGGTTATTCGGATATTTGCCTTTGTGTAGAGATATATACAAGATGGTTTGAAATTGTTCCGTGGAGATTAATATTGGGTTAGTAGTGAAAGTTCGAGAACGCGGAAGTTATACGTTGGCTGTTATGGATTATTCTGGAAGGATCCAGATTGTTGTAACTTATGTTCGGTATTGAGAGATTTGCCTGTTTGGTGAAGTATTAGCTGAGATTTCTTTTGTTTGGTAAAGTATTAGCTTGGTGTTTTCTAAATTCTTTGAGACATTTCCTCCTTTCATTATTCTACGGTATGTTTGTAATAATTTAATATTGTACAGATGTGTGTTAATAATTTATTAGTAGCCGAGTTAAGATTGAATAGAGCTTTGAGCCTGAACTAATGTATTAGAGTATAAATTGTAATGATTATATCGGCTATTAATTCTAATTTTTTATTATTTCATTTAGTTTAATATTGTTACATATTTTTCATTATTAACTCTTTGTTCCATCATATTAGTTAAGCTCATTGTATATACTTGTATTCTTTTACATATTTTATTAATTATATGTTATATTATTTAACACCCAGAATTATGTATGCTTCCACTGCGCAACTTGATCAAATTCACATCACCTTTATCACCTGACCTAGTGGCCGTTCCAAATAGCCTATGTGGTGAGACGTGGCATCATGTCAGTTGTGAAATTGACATACCAGATACTGTTCATTCATTCATTCATTCATTCATTCATTCATTCATTCATTCATTCATTTAGTGTTCTGCCGAAGGGCAGATCTTTAATTACAAACCCAGCTTTCTCCAGTCTTTCCTGTTTTCTGCCTTCCTCTTTTTTCCTCATATGTATATCTTAATGTCGTCTATCATCTTCTATCTCGAAGTTTTTCTCCGTTCACCATTCCTTCCAGTGCAACCCTTTCTTTACTAAATCCTCCAAGTAGATGCTGAACAGAGTTCGTGATAAAGAACATTCTTGACGTACTCCTCTCCTAATTTCACCTCCTTCTAACGTTTCTTCTCCTATCTTGACTTCTACTCGTTTCATATAAAGACCAGATACATAATATTCATGAAACTGACTATAGAATAGTGAATGAAGAAATCATAACGAAATGTAAGCATACGCAATGGAACTTCGTACCACGAACATTTCAGAAAAGTAAGTTTCTCAGTCAGCTTTAGAGCAGTTCTGTACATCAACGTGAGAACATAATTCTACAGGAGTGACTAATTTATCAGGTTTGTTGTCAAGGTACCCGGCTTTAAACCAGACATATTTAAACATATTAAATTTACATAATTATGGAGATCAAAGTTGATTATATGTGAAGAACTGCAATTTTATCACATTATCTCTCTGATGCAATACTCGTACTTATATTATTAGTGGCAAGTAACAAAACACTATCAGAGAACTTTCGAATGAAATATTTCCATGGCCTAAAGCCATAAACAATCGGAGCTGTGTGCTTTGGAATTGTTAAAACTTCCACCATTTTATTTTCTGGAGTTATTCTTTCTATAGCCTGTCTACCTCGGTAAATAGTTCACGAGTCTTCCAAAAGAATACTAAACTGGAAGATGGAAATTATACTTCTTGAAACCACTTGAAGAGATGAGTTTCCTTGAGCTTCCCTGAATTTTAGGACAATGCATAACCATTTGGGGCCTTAAACATTTTCTTCTTCACGATGGCAATGGAAATATGAGACTTATATGAGTGTCAAGCGATTATTTTGAAAAATCATATCTCGAAGGTTAGGTTTTCTCCTGATGTAGAAATTTATAGGGATGTGTCTTATTTCAAATGGAACGTATGGGGGAAAAATCGTTGTGAAAATCCATTATCACTCGGTGACCTTTCCTTGTTAGTACTCAATGGGATGATCCGTGGTTCTTAAGAGTTTCGCTGTTCTTAAAAATGTAAACATTTTTGGAAAAATATCCGGCCTTTCCACTAAAAACCTTCTTCCACTTGTGTTTCTAACGAGTCGAAGATTTATTTACCTTTCATCTTGTTTCAGCCTCTCTCGAACAAGCCTTCCTTTTTGGAGCATCACTTAGGCCTATATTCTGCTAACTAGGCACAAGATGATATTCTGACCGATATAAGCAATGAACGTTTCGTCTTATAGAGGTCACGTAGAAGGAGTCTACTTAAGATTTTTAGGTGTCCTATTCGGCGTTTCTTTCCTGGGTTTGCAAAGGACTACCACTTAATTGAGCTCTCTTTTGTTCATTAAAGTTTCTATGAATCGTGCTAGCAGATACTTCAGTAGGTACAACAGTTATTTCGATTACATTCGTTAACGAAATTGTCTGCATTCCACATTTTGGTACATCATACTGAGCACTGAGAAATTTATAAACTCTCCCTACCGTCTGACTTCATGGCTTTTCCTTGTTTACCAACAACAAATATTACGAACAGAAGCAGAATTGTCAGAACAACATTTAAAAAATATATATCACTCTTCTCCAACACAAACATATTGCTGATTGTTTACACAATGTAAATTGTTTACCTTAAAATAGTATGTGCCAGTGTTGCCAGACTAGTAACACCAAAATCCACTAACGTAACTACCAAATTTCACACATGATTTTAGAATAATTTTTGTGCGCTGTATTGATACACAATATATAGATATGTTAATTAATGTATTGTATTTACATAGCCTTCTGCATCCAACGCTGCTTCAGTGTCCCTTCGGTATTCACACTTTTATTGTTGCTACAGTTCTTTTAGAAATAGAACTGTCTGCCTTTCTGCCATTGTATAGAAGTTGTTTATATATTATTTAAACTTATATATTATGCATGTATGTATGTATGTATTAAATTAGTAGGTTATTTTACGACGCTTTATTAACAGCTTAGGTTATTCAGCGTCTGAATGATATGAAGGTGATAATGCCGGTGAAATGAGTCCGGGGTCCAACACCGAAAGCTACCCAGCATTTACTCATATTGGGTTGAGGGAAACCCCCAGAAAAAACCTCAACCAGGTAACTTGCCCCGACCGGGGATCGAATCCGGGCCACCTGGTTTCGCGGCTAGACTCGCTAACCGTTACTCTACAGGTGTGGACTGTATGTAAATGTTATGTTTTATTTAACGACGCTCGCAACTGCAGAGGTTATATCAGCGTCGCCGGATGTATCGGAATTTTGTCCCGCAGGAGTTCTTTTACATGCCGGTAAATTGATTGACATTAAGCACACTTAAATGCCATCGACCTGGCCCGGGATCGAACCCGCAACCTTGGGCATAGAAGGCCAGCACTGTACCAACTCGCCCACCAGGTCGACGACTGTATGTATGTATGTATGTATGTATGTATGTATGTATGTATGTATGTATGTATGTATGTATGTATGTATGTATGTATGTATGTATGCATGCATGTATGTAACTACACTTATATAAGCTAAGTATTCTTTATCTATTTATTGATGTTCAGTATTACTTGTTTAATCATGGTGTATATTATGCAATTTAATTTCACGTAATAGGACATAGCTACATTTGTCACAGTCGTACATGGAGTAGATTAGAGAGACAGGGAAAACCAGACAAGTGACTAAGCTTATTGTTACTTTCTCACCCACACCCTCAACATGATTCATGGCGGTAAACATTTTTTCTCCAAGCCGACACCATCCTCCTCAAGTTCATTGTCACGTAGCTATCCGAGTCCATGAGCTGTATTTCCTTGCCACTCAGAACTTTGAAAGCCCGGGAGACAGTCTATAAAGAAAGGGTAAAAAAAACCTTCAAGCAGAATGACAAAAAGCAGGTTAACCCTCCAGACTGTGCGCGGTTTAGATAATCCACCTACGACTACTATAGACTCCACTGTTTATGTATTTTCATCTGCACATTTAATTTTTAATTAACTCAAAAATGTTATGGGCGTAGCTGTGAGAATTCCACAGAAATCAACACAGCCTATCATTCCACACAGTAATAAAAATTCCACACATTTTATGGAATTCCACACCGTTTGACAACACTGGTATGTATGTAAGTCGTAACCGCACTTCCTCACAGAACACATATAACTTGCATTCATTGAATGGTTGGGATACAACGGAGATGGGACTTAAAGAATCTCTTCTTTGAATCAGTGGTATAACATAAATACTTGTATTTCTCCTTCTGCTTGCCTTTCAAGAGTAGGCAAAATATTTTGTCTCTGAGAGCAATAGAACATCTCCTAGGTAGCCCAATTCGCATTTTCCAACATCAAGTAAGATATTGCTGTCGGAATAGACATTTCAGGAACATTCTATTTCTGCGTCTCTCTTTCCCTGCCTCTATATATCTTTCTCTTTACTGCTTTTATACACTTACACGAGCACAGTCTAGTATATACAGTCACGAAGCTTGGGTTTATAAGGGTACTAGGAACAATAGACTATGCAGGTACTATTTCACATTGTCTGTGATGAGGCGATAGTAGCGATCCTAGTGTTTAGCAACTATCTATGGATGCATATTTACTACATATAGATCTTCGTGACTGTATATACTAGACTGTGACACGAGTATAAAAATTTCTATATTAAAGAGGACAGAAAATATCTATTTCAATTTAGGCTTAGATCTGTATTATACTTAAAATTATGTCGATATCTATTTTATTACAGCATTAAGTTACATATCATAAAAGTAAAAAATATGAAATGATTTTACAGTTAACTATATATCAAAGCCAAGGAAACTATAATTATTATCAAAATACCTAAAAAGGCCGAACAAAATCTGAATTTAATATTACTTTGTAAGCAAAGAGATTTATGATCGTTGACAAAGAGTATATTCCGTCGATGCTGCTGCAACTTACAGGAAAATTGCTTGAAAAAGGCGTCAAATCAGATAATTTCAAAATATGAGACATTCACCTTATGAAAAGGAGGGTATTTCTTGATAGTTTGAAAATCCGCAAGGAGCCCAGACAAAGGCCTAAAAAGGACATGTCCAGACAAAAGAGGACGTCTGATCATCATACTCTTTTTATATATATTTTTCTTCTTTATTCGATGCAGTTATGCCATGCTGACCATCTTGAAAAAGTCCAATACACCTCAATATCTGATGATCGTTCAAAATTATCGCTATGAAGAGAACGGAGGAGGCCAATAGACGCTATCCTTGATCCTTGAAGTACTGTACATAATCATGAAGACGTTTATGGTAGCCATTCACATCATATTGTTATTTCCATAAGTTTATCAGAAGAAGCTCGTTTTCTGTAGACTCTATTCTCTTTTCTTATATGATAGTAAAGTCGATATTTCCCTACTTACAAATGATATTAAATTTTAAATAATATGGAATTTGATTTACGTATATAGACTGTTTAAAAAGAAAAGACTTTCAACATTTTCAGAGGTGGTAGTGTCCATCAAAACAAAACAAGAATATGTAATAAACATGGGTTCTAAAATTAATATTTTCCGACATATGAGTACTTGTTCATCAACATCACAGGATATTCTCACTGTAATTGAAAAAAAAAAACAGAAATTAATTTTTTGAGAAGTGGTAGTACTAGTCCAAACAAGAAAATAGTGTAATTAACATGGGTCCTAAAATTAAACTTTGTACGAAACAAAAGCTTGAAGTTGGTATTATAAGAACAACATACGACTCGTGTAGCTCAGTCGGCTACGGCTTTTGCCTTCAGATCCGGAGTTGCGCTCGGGCGTGGGTTCGATTACCGCTTAGGCTGATTAATTAGCTGGACTTTTTCCGAGGTTTCCCCAATCGTAAGGTAAATGTTAGGCAATCCATGGCGAATCCTTGGCCTCATCTCGCCAAATATAATTTCGCTATCGACGATAAATAACCTCGTACTTGATACAGCGTCGTTAAATAACCAAGTAAAAAAAAAAGAACAACGTATCTGCTAATGTGAACTCTTTGTTTGTTTCTTATTGAGTCTACATA
The DNA here is from genome assembly GCF_040183065.1 of Periplaneta americana. Classification (NCBI taxonomy): domain Eukaryota; kingdom Metazoa; phylum Arthropoda; class Insecta; order Blattodea; family Blattidae; genus Periplaneta; species Periplaneta americana. The sequence goes on along the minus strand of NC_091121.1, from coordinate 136,149,084 downwards.
TCGAAAATGAAGTAAACAAAAAGACAGAAATGGCAAAGGAAGCCTTTAATAGAAAAAGGAGCATCTTCTGCTCACCTCAGTGGGTCAAGAAAGAATGATGCTGAAACTGATCAGGAAGAGGAAAAGGAATTGGTTGGGTCATCAGCTAGGAAGGAACTGCCTATTGACGTATGCACTGGAAAGAATGGTGAACAGAAGAAGAGTTAGATGAAGAAGAAGATAGACGGCAATCTTTCCTATTTTCTGCCTTCCTCTTAGTCTCCGCATACGATCCACATATCTTAATGTCGTCTATCATCTGATATTTTCTTCTGCCCCGAACTCTTCTTCCGTTCACTATTCCTTCCTGTGCATCCTTCAGTAGACAGTTTCTTCCTCTTTCTCTTTCTCATCAGTTTCAGCATCAGTCTTTCTTCATCTACTCTTTCCAAAACAACTCAATTTCTTATTCTGTCTGTCCACTTCACACGTTTCATTCTTCCCCATGCCCAAATTTAAAATGCTTCTATTCGTTTCTTTTCATTTCGTCGTTATATCCATGTTTATGCCCCATACAATGCCACACTCCACACAAAGCATTTCACTAGTCTCTTCCTTAGGTCTTTTTTCCAGAGGTACGCAGAAGATGCTCCTTTTTCTATCAATAGCATTCTTTTCCGTTGCTATCTTCCTTTTGACTTCCTGGCTGCAGCTCATGTTGCTGCTTATAGTACATCTCAAGTTTTTGAAGATGTTCACTTGCTTTACTGCCAAACTTAGAATTCGCAAGTTTACCTTCTTTATTTTTCTTACGACAACCATTTCTTGCACTTATTTTTATCCCATACTCTTCACAGGTGTCGTTTAGCTTCAGTAGCATATCCCTTAGTATCGTCTTCTCTTCTGTTTTATATTTAAAATAGTATCGAAAAAAATAACTTTCTACTCTTATAGGGATATTGATTTCTGGTTACTATACACAGTTAGTAAATTCTGGGATCTCGGTATTTTACTAAACATAATTCAATAATTAAATGACATTTCCCCTTTAAAGATTGATACGTGTTACCTATGTGTGTGTAATGTTGGTGGAGGCTCATTAGGGGACAACATAACGACACATGTAGTCATACTGTGGCATGGAATTAACAGCGCTTTGTGTGCAAGGGTTTTACTCCATGTTTGTACTCCAACCACCAATCATAGCAAGACAGTAGCCGCACTTTAGTACGATATCTGCTAACGGATCATAGACGCTATGAAGCGTTCAACTTTCTGCGGATTATTGCTCATTCGTGCTATCATGAATGCAACGATTGTGCACATCACTGCACTCTGCTGTTTTTAAAATCCCGCTCTGCTACAGATCATAACGTTAGACAAAGTTCATGCAACGGGAAAAATATGTCAAAGGTATTGATCGAAATGTAAATTTACTTAGTCTAATGATGTAATGGCAAATAATATTATTATTAATAAATATTAAATAATGTACGTAAAGATTTTTTTCGAACCGGTGCTGTGGATTGAGCTTCGGCGTAGCTTAGTGGTTAGAACACCCAGTGCTTAAAACTGGGGACCCGGGGATCGAAAAGAGAAAATAGCTTAATGGTAGTGTTCGACGACTTACAAAGACAATTCTAAGGACTAAAGGATGAAGGTAACATCGATTACGCTGGTCACTAGTCACCGGGCCGTACTAAGCCGTATGAAACAATAGACAAGCCAAATGGTGGTAGTGAAATTTGCTACTATATTCTAAAATAATTGATTCCACTTGTCAAGTGAAAGGTTTGCGGAGTATAAGGGCGGTAATTTGAATACACTGAAAGAAAATGCAAACGTAAGATCTTATAGTAGGTTATCACAAAGAAATAAAGGAAAAATAAAGGTGTGGTTCAAGGAATATCATTGAAATGAACGAAAGTCAAATTGCGGTTAACGTTCGCCAAAGCGTTAACTATGTAATCTTGCCTTTTTATTTTTAGTCTAGAGAAAATACCTCGCCATATAACACTTTTTAATACATACGAGTAATATGTAAATGAAACAGTATATTTTTTAATTTATAAATTATTTTCTAAGTAGAATATGACATAATTTAAATTAGTACATGGAGAATGAAATTAAATCTTATGTTGAAATTAATAGTTTTGTCAACTACATAAAATATGATAGCATTGTACTACATAATGCAAAATCTCTTGTTAGTTGGCTATCCCATCAACTAACCTAACCTAACCTTGTCACATTTCTTGACCTCATGTCACTTATCCCGTCATCAAACCATCTCTAACCTTGTCACATTCCACAACTTCATGTCATTTAGCTATCCCGTCATCAAAGTCACTTAATCTACTGGCAGTATTTACGCCAATACATGGCAGGGGAGAGTAAACAATATTAGAACGTAATACTATTTGTTAATATTAAAAATAATAGTATTTAATGTTAACATAAATATATTTGAAAATATTGACATAAGTCTAATGAGAATATATTTCAAAATACTTTTGAAGTGCAATATAATCCTAACAAGAGTATAAAATATTAATAAGTCTTATCACTGTCCGTCGGTCTAATTTAGGCTAATACATGTATTTCCTCATCAAACCCTATCTAACCTTGTCGCTAACAGTGCTGCTATCTCTCAGTAAAGTTCAGAACGAAGGAGGTAAAGAGAGAGAGAGAGAGATAGAGAGAAAATTTTTACCATTCTGACGATGCCACAGGCCAACGTCATGCCCTTATGTTAGCAACATTGTGTATTTAGTTCCATTTTGTCGTAGCCGTAACGGCACGGTTGAAAACTACTGTAGCTAATTCTCCAGTATAGCGGGATAAAGTAAATAATAATGTTCCGCCACGAAAGGGGAACATAGAGGTAGAACTTAAACTAAGAAAGTTTCAATCCGGCATAGGAACTAGAATCCGGTGTGGCGTAGTAGATAAAGGGTCAGCACGTACAGATGAAAACCCGGGTTCGAGTCTCAGTGCCGGAGAGCATTTTTCTCCGTTCTACCCATTCTTCACCATTCGCTAATGCAGATTTCCTGCACGGAAATATCATATGTACTTCAGTACATTATAGTAATTATAGTAATTATTCTTAACTGTGTTATAGTTGTCCGTTCCGACGCATTCTTAAAGAAATTCGTGAATAATTGCTCTATTAATCATGACTCCATTGTGTCCTCCCAACAAACTACCAACTAGCCAAAATGCAGCAAAATTCTTTAATCATCAAAGTATTCTGTACTAAAGTGACAGTAAAATATTACACCTTATGAATTGTTTCAATAAGATTTATCTATTTCAGTTCTGTAGACCTATTATGATTTCTATTCATTAATGAGATTCATTATCTCTATTCTTTGCTTCTACATTAGGTGGCGATCTAAAATTTCATTACGTACACACAGAAACCAGGAAGTTTCAGCAGGTAGCCTATAATGGTATTAATTTTTAAACCTAACGTTTATTTGATCATGCAACTTATAGTTGTGCAAATTGTGAATATATTTTAATATTAATACGACTATAAATAACGACATTAATATTATGAAGTCTAATTATACTGCAAAGTCACAAATAATTGCTGATTGATTGCAGAACATGAAAATGAAAATAACTGACTATTTGATCAAAATAATTATAATAAAATGAGCAATTATAATAGTAAACATTTTACATCACTGTCTATATGCTCCGTCATCTGCCGACAACACATGCATGGAACGGAACGGAGGCATCCATCGATCAGCGAGACTAAAGACACGTCAGGCCACATATTAGCAATTCAAATTGACCGATTTTGTGGTTCGTATTCAGTACTGAAACTTTTATTAAAGTGTAAGAGCTAGAACGTAACACAAGGGAGGTCGGTCTCAGTGGTGCAATAGTTACTATGCTTGCAATTAAGATCAAAGTTTGTGGGTTTGCACCTGATTGAGGACGGTGAATTTTAAGGACGCGATAAAAATTCTGAAAATGGCTTCCATTGGAACAGGAATACAGCTAGACGTCTCGATTTTGGGAACTTATGAAAACCCTGATATATAGGAAAATTTATATCACTGTTACACTTAAGCCTTATCCATGTACTTTCCCTTATTTTACTGACGGATGTACCTTTGGGGAACGTGTAGATTGAAACTGAAATTTTGTGTGTCAAGGATACCGCAGAGGTCTCTGACAGACAAACCAGGAAACAAAGTATAAAATATTAAGAAGGGAACAGACGGGGCTGGACTTGGTTTCCTGAATAGCCCGGCATCCAGCGTCACTGATGTTGCCTTCAGCAACTGAATCATTCATATTCAGAACGAGAAGGGTAAAGATGCCTCATCCTTAATCAATCTCTAAGCCTAGGACACACTTTCATTTTAACCCCTGATATTATCTATAAACCAACAAAAATTAAGGTTTTTGATTTCATTTATAAATTCTACACGTAAATATATTTTCATAAAGTTACAAAAAACAGCAACATGCATATTGTAATCATATACAGGGTGTTAAAAATTATTCAATTTTTAGGAAGTGCTAGTATGCATCAAAACAAGAAAATAATGTCTAATAAACATGGGTCCTACAATAAATACTTTGTGAGATCTCAACACTTTTTCATAGGAGGTGCTCAATGTGACGTCCATTCATGGCAATGCATTCCTCTGCCCTTCAGCGTAAGGATCACGAATTCTTTGAAATTTACCATAACCAAAAGTCTAGGGGATTTAGGTTTGGGGAACGACCAGGCCAAGGTGTGGGGCCTCCCCAATCAATCCAGCGGTCCTGAAATATCAGCGTCAGATGTTCATGCTCATTGCGGAAACAATGTGCTAGTGTGCCATCATACATGAACCACATCTGTAGTCATTGCTGACATGGCAATACTCCAAGGTAGGCAATACGTTAATAAGAAAGTCCTCATAACGAACCCCAGTTAATCTCTGTGGTAGCACGTATGGCCCTTAATCTATCGCCAAGAACGTCTGCCCATACGTTGATTGAGAATCGCTGCTGATGCCTTATTTCTTCAACTGCATGGGGATTTTCATCAGCCTACACATGCTGATTACGAAATTTCACAACACCATCTCTGCTGAACCCCGCTTATATCCGCAACCAAACTTTTGTTTTCAGTATTCTTGCGACGTATCAGTATTCTATGCCAAGGGGTATCAACTGCGATATAATTATCTGGTATTCCTCTGTATTGTAGGGCAGAGGAATGCATTGCCATAAATGGACGTCACATTGAGCACCTCCTATGAACAAGTGTTCAGATCTCAGAAAGTATGTGTTGTAGGACCCATGTTTATTAGATATTATTTCCTTGTTTTGCTGCATACTATCGCCTCCTAAAATATTGGATACTATTTTAACACCTTGTATAGAATTAATGTTCTATTTAGAAAAATCGACATTGAAAGTAATATAAATCTTATTTTATGGTGTATTGAGGCTCCTTCATTTTAACTGAAGATCTCCCCAAAATAAGGATAGACCTATAACCAACGAAGCTGTAATTCATATTTCAGAAGAAAGGAATATAATATCAGGAGTAAATTTCATTAGACCTATATTTACTACCACATAGCGGCCACGGTGGCCTAGTGGCTATAGCGCTAGACTTAGAATTCTGTGGACCCGGGTTCAATTTCTCCATGTATCCCCGATTTATAATTTGTGTTGGGCAAACCCGTAGTCCAGGTAACACAGGGTTTTCTCCAGTAGCTCCGGTTCCTGTGCCACATCCCAGCAAATTTATAAGTATCATCATCTCATCTCATTGCGGGTGTAGCGTAGCCCAGACTCCTATGGCGCACACTGGGAAACGACTCTGTCGGTAAATTTGTCTATACACAACTGGGTCCAAATTGGTAAATGACGAAAATTCGAGTACCCATTGTTAGACAAATATATATTTACTATCACAACCAGTATCCTAAACAAGAGACAAGATTATTCAGCCATTGAAAACAAATTATTGTTATAAATAAATGCTTTAAAATTACTTTTTCCCTCTACATCGCATATTTCAGTAATCTAATGTTACATCCTTCTCCCGGGGAAATCTTCAATTACAAACAATGATATCTTCCAAAATGGATTTAAAATGGATTATAAGTAAGTTACTAGAGATGAACAACGATCGAGAAAGCAAGACTAACAGCACCCGCAAAGCCGAAAACCCGCACTACAATGTTCTATACTTCGCGTCGTTGACGTAAAGACTGCTTGTGAGTGTTTCGAGACGCCGAGATTGATCACTCCCGAAGTCCCGAACGTCAAGTAGCTTTGAATAGCCACAGTTTATACTTGACTGAATTCTATCTACTTTGGCAACTGTTATAGCTATATGTATAAACAATCAAGTAGCCTATTTGAAACATCATTTCTACTTTTCGTGTATAATAATCCGTTCCTCAACCTTTATTTAATTACTAGGCCCTTATTAAAAGGCTAGGAATTTTCTTTTCACATGTTTGAGATCAAGTGTGCAATCTCAAGTAAAAAGATATTAACGTTATGTTCTAAGTTTCTTGGAAATGCAAATTTACTTGAGTTTTTTTTCTATTTACATAACCATAGGTAATATCATACATTAGAACCAGAACATTTTGATAACTATGATACTGTTCTGTTTTGTCTTGTTGTCTCATTTAAACATTTATAATTGTATTTATTTCAATGACGTATGTTATTCAAAGTTACGAAATCTTTCCACGCCGACCAAATGCTATTTCGAGAATGATGAGCGAGACTCGAAGCGCACGAGAATGACGAGATGAGACTCGAAAGACAAATGCAGCGAACACAGCGAGCGAGAGCGGCAGTTAGTTTTGTTCATCTCTACTAAATACATGCCAATTAGTTTGCTCTACCCTGTTCTCTGCTATACCAGTGCCGTACCGTTGTATTCCTCAACATGAAAGTCGTCGATTGTATTCGCAAAGAAGAATAGAAATAGTTCACTACGCGGCTTTGACGCGTGACAATAAACTTAGTTGTAATATAGGCGTAAATAACTAAAAATTTTGTTATTAATTTATCTTCAAATGCATTTATTTTATTCGTAAAGACTAATCAACTTGGCTCATTTATATGTCGCTTCTGCATATAATATTACAAAGACAATCGTCTGACTACTCTAAAAATTGAGTACCATTGACTACTTTGGTTAGCACGATCATTTCTCCAAACATCATTCGATGTAATTTTCCAAATCCCACAAAATGTTGGGTGGACATCTGTCCCATACATTAGCTGAAATTTCATAATAATGTTTCTTCTGCAATGGAGACTCAACCAGCGTTCATTCCATATGACGCCTTAGACTACGCAGTTTTGACGCGGGACAATACAATTAGTTTTAATATAGCCCTAAATAACTAAAAATGTTTTCATTACCAATAACGGTATTAATAAAATTTGTAGAAATAGCAACGATCCCGAAATGAAACGGTAGGGCTATTAATATTAGTATTATAGTCACGTCGCTGTTATTTCCGGCGTGACTTACCCTCTTTGCTTACGTCTTAGGAAGTGACGACTCTGTAAAGTCTAAGTAGGTAGTATCGTTCGCCATTTTTATTCTTTCGTTGCCGAACTACCAAACGAGGAATCTATTTGCCGCACCGTTAAACATTATCATGTCGTAGCTCCTATGATAATAAATAAAACGAAATGTAATTAATGGTTTTACAGTGTAGTGAATAGTTTCGATCAGTGATAATTTATAGTGTCAATGAAATATGCTTTATAGTGTCAGTGAAATGTGTTGTATAGTGTGAGTGAAATGTGTCATAGTGCCAGTGCATTGAGTGAGACGAGAGTAAAGTGAAAGATTATTATTCGTACCAATGTGAAACTTATGTAGGGCCTATACATATGTAGGTTGTAATGTAAAATTAGGTTCACTTATTAATTAGGTTATTTTATGTATTATTATTATTATTATTATTAAATGTAATTATTGTGTATAATTGTACTGTGTATTGTTACTGTGTTATGTATTTAATTGTATTGTGTATTGTTTACATTGTTTGTATCGTCTAATCCGTCATGACGTGAACAAAGATTGATGAAATAAATAAATAAATAAATAAATAAATAAATAAATATTGTTTGTACACTTCCACCGGGTGCTTGCCCACTTGCAATGTAAATAAATACATATAATTAGGACATAATTAAGCGGCAAATAACGTCCATATGTTCTTTCTGCGAATGCCAACGTAAGACCCAAAGTGGCGGGCGATTATATTAAGTATTTATCGAGCCTTAGGAAAAGTATAACGTCATCAGCAGCGAATCACAAGACGCACACGCTTAAATGTAGCCGACCTGCAACGTGATTGGCTGCCGGAAATAAGAGAGACGGGACACTAACAATATTACCTTCCTCATTCTAGCAATAATAATGGCGATTTATCGGTGGTAATTATTATTATTATTATTATTATTATTATTATTATTATTATTATTAAGTAGTATTGATAGTAGCATTAGTAGCAGCAATATTGTCGAGATAGTTAATTGCAACTTTTTGCCATTTTAATAATTCCTAGAATTCGCTTGTTAAAACAGTCTTGTACTGTACATACTGCAATATCAAAGGGAAATATATGGCGTCCGATACGCGGTACTTTTGTTTCATGAAACACTTTAATCATTGAAGAGAGAAACCACAAATACGTACAGAGAATCAATAAGTAATTTAGCATAATGGGACGTTAACAGGGACTAATTAGTTAACTAATCAATTAAAGTATTATCAACTAATTCTATGGAATACTTTAATGGCGACTCTGAACCCGTTAACAATCCATACAGAAAGCAGTTATGTAATTCTATATAATCCAATACATAAGCGAAAGTTAACCAGAATGCGGTACAAAACCACATTACAGCAAAACACAAAAACACATCCGCAAAATTCAACAAATAAAAAAAGCATTATAGACAACGGTCGGTTAAAAAAGAGCAGGAAGCCAATAATAGGATATTTCCTGTAATTGGATACGCACATGACCGTTTCAACACCGCAGGGGTCAACCGAATTCTACCTTGAATTGCGTCTACCTACATACTTAACGCATTACTGCGTGGCTACACATATATAGTGTAGTGGTACACATATCAGTGTACGCACACACGCCACTGGGCACTGTCACACATGTTAGCGGTATTTGACAGTGAGCCAAGGAGAGCAATACATCTGTTCTAATTTGTCTATTATGCAGACTACCTGCATCACGCTATCTGGACTTCGGGTTGCAGGATAATGTTAAAGGGTGGCACACAGTCAATGGCAGGACGAGATCTCAATAGGACGTACAAAACAGACACTTCCGTTCACGATATAGGCCTACGCTACAGCAGTTATGTGTTCGTATTGCAGAGAACGATGAATTCGCGTCACAGTGAGTTTGATTCTAGTTTACTTTTATCTCGGACTGGACACACAGTGCTCCCAGTCGCAAACCTCAGCGGACAAAAATCAAGGTTTGCATAGTCACGTCATCTGTAAAACAGAACCCGAGTTAATTGAGATGTCAAGCGCGGGCATGTTGTACCCTTTGACAAGGAGCCTAAAGACCACGCATACGTTTGAAAGAGATTCTACGTCACTGTTACACCTCGTTTAAAGGCTAGAATTGCCCGCGCTTGACATGTCTCATCTAAAATGACCTACTGGGTGTTCATTTCAAAGTGTGTCATGACGTCACTGTTGTTGGGTCACCGATTTGAAGCGAGTTTCAGCTTATATGTTAGAGAACTTGCCTATTATTTAAGGCGTTCTCCAATCTGAACTTGAGAACGTGTACGGTATAACTTGAACGTCGTAGCAACAGATGGCGGTCTGTACGGTATGTGTGCTACCATAACCTCTTTCGAACTGTGTTTTGCGCCGGCAAGTCGTACGCAGGGTATTTGTTATCATCGGTTGGGCACGGTAATATTCCACAACACAAATCAAATGCTCCGTGTCCATGTTGACCATCGAAGTGAATGTCAACAAATACGTAAGTAATCGTCTTAACCCTCTCCTCATATTCCGACAGTACGTATTTCCAAACAGTTCACATTCCTGCCACTACCGGCATTACCGTACGTATCGGTACGTACTCTTCAGAATGAACGCCGTACTTGCTAGGCAACTTCTCTGCCTCATAGGTTATACACCTCTGCGGAAGTGTAGGAAGATTGAATTCTCTAGGCTCATCGACTAGCCACATGACGGCATACAGCGAGCCATGACACACTTTGAACTGAACACCCAGTATAGAAGATTTCTCGTTAAGAAAAAGCATTGAATATATGGGAGAAGTTCCCATCAACTATTTATAAATGTTTTCTTGAGAAGTAATAATTAATTAGTTCCTTTTAATTAATCAAACACAATTTCATTGAGAACTAAAGCGATTTCATGTGCTAAAATATTGTTACACTCCTAAAATTACCATATATTTAATTCACGAACAAAGGGGTAACAGATAAATTGGTAGAATAGCCTTCCGCTTTCTTGCCAAACATCTCCACTGTGGACTTCAACAGACAAATAGGGGTTGTACAGTTGAGGACAAGATTTCACACTACTAAAACACGTATAACGTCTGCGATGTTTAGAAATATATGTATACTGCATTTAATATGCTATAATTAGACCTCGGATTTTATGCTAAATGCCAATTTTTCTGCAGGAATAAATTAACACTGCTAAAATTGCTTCAAGTTTTACACAAAATATTAACATTTGGTGTGGGCTTTATGGTACGTAAAATACCTATTTTTCCCTGTTATGAGTTATTTTAAAGTTTTAGAGTAGTAAAATACCTATTTCTGTTTGTTAATATGTGTTTTTAATTTTTAGTGTAGCACTAATAGCCCTATTAATAATAAATGTGTGCAACGATCAGCCATTTTGCATTTGTTTTGGAGCACTGACTCAGGACTCTTAGAATGAGGGTGTTGTGGTGTATTGAAACAGGAGAATCCCGTGAAAAACTTCGCGGGCCCTCTTTGACCACCAGAAATTTCTTTCTGGTTCAGATGGAATCGAACCCGGGTCGCCACGTTGGAAGGCAGGGAGGCTAACCAGTCCGACATGGACGAAGTACTTTTAATGCAGCAATGAAAGAAAAATTTCTGACTCAAAGACATTGTAATAGTTTGGTTGAAGGAATGAAAAAATTCCAGATAAGTAACAGGTTTTTTTGAGCATTTGAGCGGGCAGTAGGAATACAAAAGAACAGTATCGCATGGAAAGATAGAATCATTTTATAAGAGCAAAACTAACAAAAGGTAAAGTCTCACAACAGAAAATTTAGGTTTATAGATTTATGTCATTGATCATTAGGCTATGTACTGCAAAGTAAATTATTAATAATGTGTTAATAAGAAATGTATTAGTTTAATTGTGATATTGATACGTATGTATCAGCAGCCATACATAGCAATTCATTAATAGTAAGTTGATTATTCATAGTTTAAGACATAATAAAATGAAGTTTCTAATCACAATAATGTTTTTACTGTCTTTATCACTGTGTAGCGTGATATTTAATGTTCATTAATTATTTACATCGTTACAGTTATTGTAGTTTGAGCGGGTAAAAAGATATTTAGATGTCTAAAATCGTATTTCCAGCTGCCTAAAATTGTATTTTTAAATGTCTAAACTGTATTTTAATGCCAATTTTTTTAAATTATTTTATAACCTAGTTCAGGTATCTAAAAGTTGGTTAATGGACTAAATGTACGAAGTTTAATTGTAATGTATAGGCCTATATAATATAATGTTTTTTTTTTTCAGAAATCATTATGGCATAAATAGGCTTTCTCAATCATTTGGACTCCACGTGCATATTTTGTGCGGTAAACTGTACGTTTTAGGAAGAGAGTGAGACAGAGACACTATACCTCACTCTTCCTTCTAGCGGATGCACCTTGCGGCAATCAGTGTACTAAGCAAGGCCCAAGATCAATGTTTTTTTCTTAACGTTGAATCCTCTACAAAATTCATAACTTTAACACTTCCATTAAATTTTCTGTTGAATGTGTTAAGCTGTGCAGTTGTTTTCGCTTTCGTCATAAGATATTTCAAAATATTACCTGCAACTGAATTGTTATCTAAACAAAATATAACTTAGTATTTAAAACCTTGTAATTATGTCCCTTTCAATGTAATTTGTGGAATTTATTATCAGGTTCCTTGTGTCTCTTCAAACATTCAGCCAATGTGCACACCAGTGAGCAAATTATCTTTTTTTTTATTTTAGTTGGTTATTTAACGACGCTGTATCAACTACTAGGTTATTTAGCGTCGATGAGATTGGTGATAGCGAGATGATATTTGGCGAGATGAGGCCGAGGATTCGCCATAGATTACCTTGTATTCACATTACGGCTGGAGAAAACCTCGGAAAAAACCCAACCAGGTAATCACCCCGAGCGGGAATCGAACCCGCGCCAGAACGCAACTTCAGACCGGCAGGCAAGCGCCTCAATCGACTGAGCCACGCCGGTGGCTATGGAAATTATCCTAACCATACCAGTCAACAAGTAGTGAAGCTGCATTCATAATATAGGCTTATTCATGTCATTAACATTCATTCATTCATAGTTTCTAATCCTTCACAGCAAACCTAGCATTCTCGAATCTTCCCTTTTTTCCCGCCTTCCTCTTCCTATTCTCATACCATCCATATATATTACCTTAATTTTGCATATCATCTGATATCTTCTTCTGCCCCGAAATCTTCTCCCGTTCACCATCCCTTGCAGTGAATCCTTCAGAAAACAGTTTATTCTCAGTCAGTGATTCAGTCAATTTCTTTTCTTCTTTCTGATCAGTTTCAGAATTACTTTTTAGCACAGTTTTATTTCTTATTTTTTTCTGTCTATTTCACACTATCCATTTTCACAGTTCAAATACTTCCAATCATTTCTCTTCACTTCGTCATAATGTCCATGTTTCTACTCCATACAATGCCACATTTCACACAAAGCAGCCTACTTTACGACTCTCTTCCTCAGTTATTTTCCATATATCTCCAGAAGATATTCCTTTTTTCTATTAAAAGTTTCCTTTGGCATAGCCATCATTTTTTACTTCATGGCAACAGCTCATGTTACTGCTTATACGATTAATGCAATGGATTCCATTAATGTCATCTCGTTATTTAGTCGTATTGACATCGGAATTGCGTCTTCTATCGCAACCCCCACCGTCCACGTGGAATTTGCCTGTCTTATGTATTCCAGTTTTCAGTGGTGTTCATGCTAGGGTAGTAGCTACACAATTAGAACTCGTTTGCTATGCATGTCAACATTTCAGAGTTGTAACAGCACCCCATTGCTTCCAAGAATGACTAACTGTATGTCTGTTGTATAATAGTACTTACTACCATAGCAATAAAATTTGTAAACAATGTAAATACAACTTCAAAAGTTAACGAAATTAATGGAAATGACTGTACACATCAAGTATTTGAAGCTGTTCACATGTTCTACTGCATCATTTCGTATTCGCACGTTTACCTTCTTTATTTTTCTTCCGACAACCATGGTCTTCGTCTTGTTTTCATTTATCTTCATCCCATATTGTTTATAGCCGTCATTTAGGTGCAATAGCATAGCTCTTAGTATCATCTCCTCTTCTAACAACGCCATATCATCAGCAAATCCTAAGCACTTCATTTTTCTTCCTCCTACCATCACTCCTTCCATGTTCTGAGAACAGTTCTTCACTAATTCTCCAAAAAGATGTTGAACAGGGTAAGTGATAAAGGAAATATTTGTCGTATTCCTATCCCTATTCCACTTCCCTCTGATATTTCCTCTCCTATCCTGACATTGATTCGTTGTTTCATGTGGGCCTACAGATTATTTAGTTTATGTTTTAAAGTTATATAAAGCAGGTTACAACGCGTAAACGGTATATCATTTGTAAACCTGGTTTTATTATTATTTTACTTGGTTATTTAACGGCGCTATACCAAGTACTGGGTTATTTAGCGTTAATGGAATTGGTGATAGCGAGATGGTATTCAGTCAGATGAGGCCGAGCATTCGCCATAGATTACCTGGCATTCGCCTTACGGATGGGGGAAAACTTCGGAAAAACCCAACCAGATAATCAGATCAAGAGGCAATCGAACCCACGCCTGAATGCAAACCCGATTCAGCCAGCAAACGTGCTACCGTCTGACAGTGGCCTCGTTTTATTAACTGGTTTCTAGAGTCCGGATTTAAATGAACTATAAAGTATTCTCATTAATCCACTCGTTTAGGCGATTGAAGAATTTTCTACCCTTTTCCATGAAAAAATGTTATTGCAAACACCCGTGATGCCCCACTTCGATTACCGTGATATTCTGCTTACTGACTTAAGCGTTACTACAACGTGTTCATAATATGTACGTCCGTTTCGTCTGCAATATTCCTCGGGCTGATTACATAACACCATCTCTCGAAATCTTGTCCTGGCTCCGTCTAGAAGATCGTAGGACAATCCACTGTCTTTCCCTTCTCTTTTATATGTTGCATTTCCCCACTCCTGTCTATCTTGCGTCTCGTTTTCAAAATTTATCCACCCATCATAACCTAGACACACGATCACAACACTCCTCAATATTATCCATTCCCTCCCACCGAACATCCTCATATTCGTCTTCTTTCACTGTGGCTTACCTCGGCTTTGGAATTCCCTACCGAGTAATGTCAGGGACCGTCAGACATCAAACCAATTTAAGAATGGGCTAACGAGATATTTTTCTAACAATTCTTATTAACAATAATAGCTGTTTCAGGGTTCTCAATGTTTAATGGTTATATATATCACTGATAAATATCTAAATTATCTCATTATTATTATTATTATTATTATTATTATTATTATTATTATTATTATTATTATAACTATTATGTTTATTATTGTCACACTAACATTACTTATCCAACTTTCATTATTTACTTTCATGTTGTTTTATGGTCTAGATATTAATGTAATAACTATGTAAGCAATTGTATTAAATTAGAATTAGAGTCTGGCTGGGCGGAAAAGAGGGCCTACTGGCCTTAGCTCTGCCAGATTAAATAAATAAATAAATTATTAAAGTAGCAATTGCTAATTAGTATATACTTAAGCACACCTTCATACGCGTAAACAAGAGGACGGTAAGGAGAACACATTGAGAAAAAGGTGAAGACAAGGAAAATGAGGAAAAAACAAGGAAGACAAGGGGGAGACAAGGAAAACAAGGGAGACGGTTGCATTTTTATAAGATGGTCAATTCCCAAGTTTCCTCCAAGACCTATCGAGAGGAAAAGCGCTTTGTCCACTACAAATTTCATCACGACTTGCCACCTACGTGAAACACCAGCAACTAACACTTAAGTCGCTAACACGTCTGCACTTATATGTACTGTATAGCAGGCATGTCTATTTAGTGAGTTGTGATGCAAACGTGAGTTGCGAGCAAGATTTTACGTGGCTTTTCAAAACCAATTTAAAACACGATTATAGGTTACTACGTCTCACTCTCAATTATCTGATTTAAATGGTAAGCCTACTTACATTATTATTATTATTATTATTATTATTATTATTATTATTATTATTATTACTATTATTATTATTAGTACTTACTTACTGGCTTTTAAGGAACCCGGAGGTTCATTGTCGCCCTCACATTAGCCCGCCATCCGTCCCTATCCTGAGCAAGATTAATCCAGTCTCTACCATCATATCCCACCTCCCTCAAATCCATTTTAATATTATCTTCCCATCTACGTCTCGGCCTCCCCAAAGGTCTTTTTCCCTCCGGCCTCCCAACTAACACTCCATATGCATTTCTGGATTCGCCCATACGTGCTACATGCCCTGCCCATCTAAAACGTCTGGATTTTATGTTCCTAATTATGTCAGGTGAAGTATACAATGTGTGCAGCTCTGCGTTGTATAACTTTCTCCATTCTCCTGTAACTTCATACCTCTTAGCCCCAAATATTTTTCTGAGAACCTTATTCTCAAACACCCTTAATCTCTGTTCCTCTCTCAAAGTGAGAGTCCAAGTTTCACAACCATACACAACAACCGGTAATATAACTGTTTTATAAATTCTAACTTTCAGACTTTTTGACAGAAAACTAGATGACAAAAGCTTCTCAACCGAATAATAACAGGCATTTCCCATACTTAGTCTGCGTTTAATTTCCTCCCGAGTGTCATTTATATTTGTTACTGTTGCTCCAAGATATTTGAATTTTTCCACCCCTTCGAAGGATAAATCTCCAATTTTTATAGTTCCATTTCGTACAATATTCTGGTCACGAGACATAATCATATAATTAGTGTTTTCGGGATTTACTTCCAACCCTATCGCTTTACTTGCTTCAACTAGAATTTCCGTGTTTTCCCTAATCGTTTGTGGATTTTCTCCTAACATATTCACGTCATCCGCATAGAGAAGAGGCTAGTGTAACCCGTCCAATTCCAAACCCTTTGTGTTATCCTGAACTTTCCTAATGGCATATTCTAGAGCAAAGTTAAAAAGTAAAGGTGATAGTGCATCTCCCTGCTTTAGCCCGCAGTGAATTGGAAAAGCATCAGATAGAAACTGACCTATACGGACTCTGCTGTAAGTTTCACTAAGACATATTTTAATTAATCGAACTAGTTTCTTGGGAATACCAAATTCAATAAGAATATTAAATAAAACTTCTCTCTTAACCGAGTCATACGCCTTTTTGAAATCTATGAATAGCTGATGTACTGTAACCATATACTCATTATTATTATTATTATTATTATTATTATTATTATTATTAAATTTTTAGAGACCGGAATTTAAAGGGAATTCTTTTTTTTTTATTTCAAAACGAAACATGAAATAATTAATCACGATGTTCAAAACTATCTTCCACCGACCTAATTACGTGGTTATGACTTCACTTTTTTTTTCCTTTTTCAGTCCACATTCCCTTTTTTAAAACATCTCTTATTTGGTCCTTTTTAAACAGAATATCGCAAACATTTAGATAATTGTCATATATTTTTTCCGATAGGCCTGCAACTTCCTGAGCAAGGGAAAATAAACGTTCTTTTTCTGATTCCAGACATTGAAAAACTAATAAAGTGTGCTGATTTAGAGTTCGGGATAAAAAGAAAATGTTCACCTCTGGTTTCATTTGATGTTGAGCTGTCATTTTCTGTTTATGAAGACATTCTGCATTCAAAGAGACAGAATCATATTGAAACATACTGAAATGTTGAATGTGATCAAATACAGCACTTTTCTTATATTGTGAAGTAATAAATATAAGCTTTCGTGTGCTATGTGTATCCATGAATGTCCTGAAGTGTTTTTTCAATTAAAATAGTACCCTTTTGAAGGAGTCCTTTTTTGACTATCAAATACAACACTTCCCTTATGTTGTGAAGACATAAATGTAAGATTGTGTGTGCCATGTATATCCTTGAATGTGCTGAAGTGTGTTTTGGGGAGTAATATAGCCTGTTTGAAGTCCTTTTTTTTTTGCTATAACTTTTCCTTTTTTTTTTTTTTTTTTTTGTCCTTTTTTGATGAAAATTTTTCCCTTTAAAATCCGGTCTATTATAATAATAATAATTATTATTATTTATCATTATTATTATTATTATTATTATTATTATTATTATTATTATTATTATTATTATTATTATTATTATTTTAGAAAACTGTAAATGAAGAGTCCACTGCAAGAATGATGGATGTCACTTTCTTCTCGAAAATGAACCAAGACTGTCAATGTATAGCTTAAGACATATAGAATGTACATAGAGAGTTATATCAATAAATGACTAAATAAATTATTATTATTATTATTATTATCACCATCATTATCATCAACATTATTATTATCATTATCATTATCATCGTCATTATTATTACCATAATTAATATCATAATTACTTTTAATACTATTATTATTATTATTATTATTATTATTATTATTTTGCTTGTTCCGCAGAATCTATGTATGCGGCAATCTATAAGTGTAAGTTTACAGATGAACATTATGAAATCGAAATAATGGAGCGTATATTGGACAAGAATAAATTGGCACAATTACTTGTGGCTGTATCAGATTTTGAGGTTGGTTTTGCTCGAGTCGATGAAGAAAAATAAGGAACAATAATAGTTAAACATTACATAATATTGCACACATAATTATATAAACCAAATTCTTTACTTGGCTGAATTGATATGGGAGTGGCGTGATTAATAATAATTAGTTAATAACAGTTCATTAGTATATCAAATGCTCTTTAAGAAGCATTACACATTGGCTGACTGAAGAGAGAAACATGCATTACATTCATTTCAAACAAATTTTGAATGTCTTATATTTTATAAAGGAACTGTGGGGAAATATTTTTATGCAATAATTTCGTGTAAATATAATTATTTATATTGACTATTTCGTTTATATGACGTCATTCCATTTTCGACCAATGAAGTGTAATGAAATTTTGAATTCCAACCGATCATATTCATACTTTGCGATAATTTCTACAGCTAGATTTATCGCTATCAATTTATCGCATGGTCGTTCTTTTGTTTAGTCGTTGTCGCCAACTGTTTCCCCGTAAATTGATGATCATGAATACATTAAGATGCAACTACACGGTTAAACTTTTCTTTCAACTTTAAAGCAATGAATGCAAGATTGATATTTAATATTAATTAATATATTTACGCAGTGAAGACCACGTTCAAAACGGCGCACCATGTAGACACAAAATCTTTATGCATCTTAATTGAACGTACCTTCTAAACTTGATTCGCATACGCGATTGGAATATTGAACTGTGTAGATGCAGCTTTAGTTCCGTTACACACTACAGCGAGAATGCGTTTGTCGAGCTATAAAAAATGCTTTCGTGTAGCACTCATTGTAAGTAACGGTCGAAACAAGGCACAGCTGACATTGGTCCTGCTTCCACAGGTAGGCCTAACGTAATCTATAAAATTGTAGCCTATAACATTTGTATTGAAATTAAACAATTAATAGACGTTCAAATGTATGTAACATCATCGCATTTCAAACTCAAAGACCTTGCATAGCAATAATGTCTTTGTTCAAACTGCCTTTTTTATGGCGTAATAAAATTCGTGTTTTAATTAGGCCTATCTATACAGAGATGGCTTCACTATGTAGCAACATGTCTCACTGTGAATACATAGGCATTGGTATATAGCTGTTCCCACTGTTACTGTTAAATTATATTATGATTTCAGCAGATAATGAAAATGTATTTGTTATAATAATAAGAGAAAAGTGCAGTACATGTAATTAACAATGTTAAACCTGTATTTTGCTTTTCGCAATTGGCATTACTGAATAATAACGTCGAATTTCTTTATTGCAATAATCGATATTCATCTACGAGTATTTCAACTTCACAATGTCTGAATAGGTTAAGTATTCGTTAATATACAATTATTAACATTTTGTGATCGTATTTTAGGGATATACTATTTAAATTTTTATTTTATTCACGAAATAGTCCTAATAAATGTCACTCGATGTCTGAGATTTCCCAGATAAATCCACTCGCTTCGCTCGTGGATTTATCGGCAGACTTCAGACCTCTCGTGACATTACTACAGATAATTCGATAAATAAACTTCCATTGGTAACAGTTAAATGAAGTAATCCATCACTGCCTTACTTTGTGATTTGTATCAGCTACTTCTCCATCCCCACTCCTCAAATGTAAACTGAAGTATTGTGGGCTGCATTCAGCAGTGATTCGGCGCCACCTTAAAGAATGAAGGCATTCCTTGTTGTGGAACAAGGTGGATAAATATACACTATTTAAATGTAACCATATGTTCTCCTTCGAAAGGCATGAGAAGTCATACCTATTCCACAAAAGATTTATAAATCACCTCTTCTCATATATTAAACGTATTAAATCATATTGATCCCTTTCCCAACAGAATTTTAAATACAAAAGCAGCACATTTTCTAAAGTTGTTTTTGACATTCGTCAATCTCCTTTTCGTGCTTTAGCACATTACACAATATTTTTATATCATTATGCTAATCTATTATAGGCTACATTTTCTAGTTTAGCACCTTAATAATAAAACTAACAAAATATATAGTATTCTCTTTTTTAATTCG
This sequence comes from Periplaneta americana, assembly GCF_040183065.1. Lineage (NCBI taxonomy): Eukaryota > Metazoa > Arthropoda > Insecta > Blattodea > Blattidae > Periplaneta > Periplaneta americana. The sequence goes on along the minus strand of NC_091121.1, from coordinate 136,128,918 downwards.
GCAATATTTATTATCATTCACATGTTTCATAATTTGTGACGCACAGTTAATGTCTGTAAGTAATTTGGTTACATAATACCGTAACAGTTAATGCTCGCTTTTATGTATGTTAAAGCAGAGGCTACTGAAGCAAAATACCCTTCATTAATAATTCCATCACAGCACGTCGCTCATTACAATGCCAGAAGACCATAGCATGCTATATGTTTCTCTTGTTTCTACACTATTCTGTGATATCGGGTTCCCTTGTGTAGCTCTCAGCTTACAATCATATTAGATTCATGTAAATCAAATAGACAGCTTCCTATTGTAAGTATAGTTCAGTTGAACTATATTGTGACCCAATTTGACACTTTAGAACAAATCAATAAATCCGTAATCCAGTAACATTCATTTATATCCGAATTTGGAATGTAATTAATTTCTAAAATTTCACTACCGGTAAATAAAAACTCTTGTCGCCTACTAGTTTGTGCTCACGAAAAACTGGGCCTGACGTTAAAGTAAACATTATTAAATAACTTTTTTGTCATTATCTGCAAGACGCAGTATTGAAATATGTAATGTATTGTTAATTATACAAAATGTTAAAAAAAAGTGTGGAATATTACTCATAACTTCTTAAATTATAATTTTACAAAAAAAAAAGTTTTATACAAACGTTGTTTGAGGTAAACCTTACAAAATGATACTAGTGTTCGAAAAAAATTAGTTATTCATATATACAGAGTGTGGAAGTAAACTTTATTTTTTTAAATAGCACCCTATATTAAAAATTATATACCCGAATCTTCATTAAATATTACGTATAAATGTGTAGAAATTTTACTGTTACATAGTGTTTTTTTTTTATTTTAGTAGGTTATTTTACGACGCTTTATCAACATCTTAGGTTATTTAGCGTCCGAATGATATGAAGGTGATAATGCCGGTGAAATGAGTCCGGGGTCCAACACCGAAAGTTACCCAGCATTTGCTCATATTGGGTTGAGGGAAAACCCCGGAAAAAAACCTCAAGCAGGTAACTTGCCCCGACCGGGAATCGAACCCGGGCCACCTGGTTTCGCGGCCAGACGCGCTGACCGTTACTCCACAGGTGTGGACAAATAGTGTTACTATCACGTTTTTAATGTGTGTGTTAGTGTTATATAGTTATAAAATAAATTTCAGCGCTTGTGTGAAATAACGTAAAAAAATAAACGTCGTTCAAAGAATGGTAACTCACATAGTGAAAATTCTTGCGTAAATAGTCAGGCGTCAGAATTGGTGCAAATGTCTCTTCAATTTTACGAGCAGGAGAAGGCATTTGTCTATATATATGGGAATCTAACCATTCCTGCAGATAATTTAATGCAGCGGACATAAGAAAACTTTAGGCCTTTGTAAGAGGTCAGCAAAAAAGGAGTTACATAATAATTACGGAGCAGAATAACAAATTCCTCTTAAGTTAAGTCAGCTGTTGTATAGTGAGTGGTCATTGTGGCAACGTCACATCTCTCGCTATCAATATTACCCTAAGCTTAAGTCACACGGAGTTAGTGTGCACTCGAAGTTGGTTGCTTGACGGTTGTCAGCCCACTTTGAGGTCTGTGGATATACAGGGAAAAATTGTGTCGGTGTCGGGCAGAGTTCCCGGGTAGCTCAGTTGGTAGAGCGTTGGTACGTTAAACCAAAGGTCCCGGGTTCGATGCCCGGCCCCGGAACAATTTTTCCCTCGAAATTATTCATTACCTTAAGCTGTCAGGTGCAAGGGTACAACGGCCTGGATAAGTGATATTTAGGGGGCGGATGTTGATGAAAAGCCATCTTCTTATTTTTCACATTAGGACGGTGCCTATTAATATAAAAATCATTTCTATGTTAATATCAACGTAAAAACTTAATTCCTTACATTGCATTTTTGTATCTTTTTACGTTTATTGAATTAATACATCATTTTTACGTTTTTTCGGCATTATTTGGTCATTTTTAATATATTGAAGATCTTTTAGATCATTTTGAATGCATTCTACTTCCTTCTTTACATATAATAATAATAATCCGTGGCGCTACAGCCCACGAAGGGCCAAGGCCGACCAGCCGGCTGCTGGCCTCACGGCCACATGCTGAAGCAGAAGTGGACGATCATCCAACCAGAATGGAGGTATCGTGTGGTTAGCACGGTGAGTCCCCCAGCCGTTATAGCTGGTTTGCGTAACCTGATTTCGCTACCTATCGTAGCTCCCTAAGTGCATCAAGATGCTAACTGCTTTACATATAGGCTTGTTAAATATTTTTTTAAGCAAATAAATGAATAGTAGGCCATACTAGTAATTACCTACTGAGTAAGCGAATAACGGTGAAGCTTGAGTTTTATCATTTGGAACAAACTCTCAAGTCCATCCCTCATTCCAATGAAGGCTTCACCACACATAACAGAAGCAATATAAAATCCTTGATAACAGCATAGTTTAAGTGATGTCTTTGACTGCTACTGTTCTTTTATTGGTACGAGGATGTCTTTAGAATTTATGTTGGGAAGGGGGGAAACTTTCACCGTTTCCTGGACAATAGGACGTTGTGTCCCCAATATGGTTCGGAAGGGATGTACTATATTAGACAGTATTTTAACACAAAGATTGCAAGATGCACGTTGCACCCACAGTTTGTTTTGTCATTTACCTTCCCATCTGGAAGATTTGATAACAAAAGTGAAGAGCGGAAGGAGGAGAAGACGGAGAATGAAGGCACTGACATGGACCATCCCTGATTGAACCACATTGTAAAGCGTTTTTAAAATCTACAGTTTTTCCTTAAAACTTTCATTATGTTGCATGCTTTTTCTTTTATCTTACTCAAATTCCAGGAAGTTGCCTCCTGTCTCCGACATTTGCAGAGCAATCATTGAAACAAGGTGACTAATTTTTAAAAACTGGTGATGCGAGTACGATGAATAATATTTAAATGTCATTTTCTTTTAATTTCACGTAATTTTTTCATTATTTTAAGGGCATTTTAATGATCACTTTAAGTAGAATTTTAGGTCATCAACATCCGCTCCCTTGCGATATCATTCGAACACGCAATAGCACTGTACTTCTTTCAAGAGGATCGTGAAGCAGACATTGTGATAGCAGAACGTTAACTACTTATTTTTTTATTTTAATAGGTTATTTTACGACGCTATATCAACATCTTAGGATATTTAGCGTCTGAATGAGATGAAGGTGAAATGAGTCCGGGGTCCAGCATCGAAAGTTACCCAGAATTTGCTCATATTGGGTTGCGGGAAAACACCAAAAAAACCTCAACTAGGTAACTTTTCCCGACGGGGAATCGAACTCGGGCCACCTGGCTTCGCGGCCAGACGCTTAACTACTTATATTATAACATTTTTATTCCAGAGTTGAAGCTTCTAGATGTGAATTTAAACAGTGTATTGTTTCAACAGGATGGTGCGACGAGTCATGTTACTCGCGAATGCATGCTCTTCCTCGGAGAGCACTTCCCTAACAAACTCATTTCACGCTGGAGTAAAGCTACAAGGCCAGCACGTTCCCTATATTGGACGCCACCAGAGTTTTTTCTAGGAAGGTCTATTAAAAGTAAAGCGTACAATTCAAGATCTGAAAATGTACAGCAGCTGAAAAATAGCATTCGGCAGTGCATCAACAACGTAACAATAAATAAGTTACATTTTCATTTATGATCAACAATGTTTTCCTGCGATGCCGTGATTGTCGTAAAAATGATAACCATTATCTGAATAATACAATTTTTAATGAGTGTGGTGTGTATTTAGGAAAACAAGCAAACACATCTGTTAAAACGGGATGCAATTTCATTACTTATAACTAGACAGTGGATGCGGGATGACTTATCGTTGAATGTAGGTGCACATTTACTATTGGGTACATTTTTTTTTTTCATTCAGATCATTGCATTGGCTGAAGAGGTTTTAAACGTAAACAAACGACGTCAACATGCTCCGTACAGTCAGAAGGAAAAGAAAAATGACGTACTGTAGCAAATACCTTGCAAGGTTGTCCTCGTCATCATTGATGCAATTAGCAGCGTTGCAGTAAACGACGATATATTTTCGTAAGTTGTCGAAGCTGAATCGTCTTCGCCTATCGTTTAAACAGTTTTTGTATCGAGAGAATTTCTGAAGAAAACCTCTAAAATAAGGATCACTTAATTTCTTTAGAGGAATATTTGCACTGATCATCATGTTGCACATGTCTTTGCAAAACGTTTCATTTAGACCCGCACAACTAAATGATGATGATGATGTAGACGGTTCCTCAGATTTCATTTCAACGCATTTCCTGTGCGATGTACTGTTGCAATGTTTCTCTATAGCCTGAGTTGTTCTTGTTTTTATTTCAGTTGTACATACATTGCACATGATATTGTCTTCGTTAAAATAAAATGTCACTCCCATACTTCATAATTGCACTTCGTATCTCTGACCGAATTGAACGTTTTACCTTCAACGTTATGAATGGGTCAGCACAACACTATTTAAAGCGTACTAAATACTGTATTTGAGCAGGATAACACAACTTCACACATTGCGCTGCAATATGACTGTGAACGGTCCATGGTTCCTTCGTTCTGTACGTTGCTGTACTCGCCAAGTACACAAAAGAGGAACGACGCGGCACGTGCCATATACTCTGATACGAAACAACTTCACTTTTCCTTAAGTCATCCCGAATACACTGTCTGCTTATAACAGTTTTTATCACCTGTCAAAGTGTTCCCATAATAAACCAGACGATCTATAAATATTTTCTCTTATCTCAGAGGTATTCAGTTTCTATCTCGATTTCTTATTTTTCAACTAGAATTCTTCAAATCGCTTCCTCTTACCAATTTTTATCCTTCACTCAACTAACATATTATCTCCTTCTGCTTATTTCTGTGGGTCGGTGTCTTTCTTTTGACAATAGACTTAGACTAGTCACTGTCTTTGGAACTTCACAGGGGACAGAGCAAGTGGCTCAGGAACCTTCATGGCCTTCGTTTTGGTTTATTTCTAATTACAAATTAATTGTACTGATTTCCCGTTCTTTCCACAGTCTCTTCCCATTAGTTCAGATTATATCTTTTTCTTTTGCTGTATAATTGTTGTGTGACACAGTTTTCAATACAAAATTTTCAACATATTGTAGGTACGTTAACAGGAAGCCACAATTTAAGTCGCACAGAATTTGTGTGCACTCAAAGTTGGGTTCTAGCGTCTTGTTAGCCCATTTCAGTTGTGTGGATATAAAGAAAAAACTGTGACGGTGTCGTGTATAGTTTCTGGGGTAGCTCAGTCGGTAGAGCATTTTTGCGCTAAGCGAATGGTCCCGGGATCGATACCCGGCACCGGATAAATTTTTACTTGAAATTATTCCAGTTCTTCAAATTCGTTCACAAGTTTAATAATAATAACAATAATCCTCATTATCTTCATCATCACCATTATTTTTATCAATATCATCGGATTCAAGCATTGGACTTAGAGTTTTGCTGCGATTTCAATTTGCATTATTACAGTACTTCCAAGGTTATCTATGCCATGGATCATGTTCCTGTAATTTATTTCGACTATATGAAGCTTATTTTCTGCAGATTTTTATCCTCCATTTTGTCATTGTTTCTTGAAGACATCAGTGATAATTACATTTTACTAGATTTCCTCTCAGTTCACAAATCATCATTAATAAAATTTTAAATATCTTGTATTAATAACGTATACATTCTTGATTGAATCTGTTAAATTTTACTTGTGAGAGACATTTGAATATCTGTTACTTTTGTCATTTCTAGAAAGCCAAACTTAAAGTTATTATGAAATCAATGAAGTCCGTATAATTACAGAGTGAAACCCGACTTATATTTTACATAGATTAAAAATAAGAATGTTTTTTATTATCGCCTGAAAGAGATTTATTTCCATGTTATATTTTACGAAAATTAAGTGCTTGCATTTCTAGAAGTAACAGCGATATGACAGAAGTAAAAAAAAATAATATGAAAGCAGAAGGTAAATATACTGAATCAACATTTCATAATGAGATGAAGTTTCTGAAAGGAACACAGAGAAAATACTCAAAAGACATCTTGCCATTAACTTAATTATTAGAGTCTCTTGCAGAAGTCGTTTCACGTGGAATTGTAGCACAATCAAGTTATCACTAGCATTACTTCTTCATCGGCTTTGTTCAAAGTAGTTAATGGAACTGAAAAATATATTAAAAGGTAGGAGTATTGTAAGGAAATGAATTTAAAATAGTGACATGGACGGGGAGTCTCTAACCAAAAGCTACACTGACTATTCATATCAGGGCCTATAATTACAACACGGTACGTTTCCAGGTGCATTTGTTCCTGTGTGAAAATTGTTCATTCATTCATTCATTCATTCATTCATTTTATTCCATAGATCTTACATGAGAAATGAAGTTTTAAGATGTGGAACAAGTCAAAATTTTACAATATTATAATTACAATTTTTACAAATTTTTATACTTTTACAATTTAGTAATTTTCTACAATTTTTACAATTTTGTGCAATTTTTTACAATATTTTGGCGAGATGTAGTGAGATGAGTTGAGGTCCGAGGATTCGCCAAAATATTACCCGGCATTTGCCACCTTTGCCACTCTTAAAAATTTGTAACGAAGTTACAGAATCATCCGGTATATATTATTCGTTATCTATGATGAAACGTTTGTTATTATATGATTTCAGCACTAAATTTAGTACGAACAAACACGTAGTTTCCGTTACATTTTAAGCAATTTCATCAATAATACAGTAGAATGAAAAACTATGCATAAAACAAAATTAATCCTTTAAATACAGTATTATTTTACAGTGAGGATCACACAGTTGATGTCACTCCGACTAAATTACAATGCAATATTTGGAAGATATAAACAACTTTAAAACTAAATGAAAGTGATACACATTAATGTGAGGTACACAGTTAAATTCTGTACACTATTTTCTACAGTGTCTTTTAAAGACAATGTTCGAAGTGTCCACCAGTTGCGTGTCTACAACTTTCACACTCCTGATCCAGTTATCTTTCACGGTATAAGCGAGCAGCTGCAGCGGCATTGTGACCAGTTCCGTCATAAATTAATAACATGCCCAAATGCTTAGATTAGAAAACTGTGGCATCTCGTTGTGTTTCAACTGCTTCGAACTGCACGTAGCCTGCAACTAATGACGAAGTGAATGTAAGCGTATCGTCCGCTCCGTACACCTAGCTCGGCCACATGGTTTGCGTACGTCAGAAACAGTGTTGCCAGCGTGTCACAGCCCAGTTCCCATGCAATGTGTACACGATTATTAACGCGATCTATTCGAAATGTTTGTTATTTTCCACGCAAATATTACTGTAACATGGCCATACATAGCTTACTCTGTCATCCTACTTGAGGTAAAATCATTTTTTTTCGAAAACCGTCAGTCTATTAACAAAATATTATCAGACTTTCTTGTTTGTCATAATTCGAGATATATCCCAGAAGGAATGTAAAAGGTTACCTTTCACCCTGTCTATGCTATATAGCTTTTACTCGTTGTTGATCATTCTAGGTGTTGAATGTATCACATACACTCTAGAAGCAACAAGTATGCGAAGTTCATAGAACTACGAAATAGTCGAAGATCGTGTAATAGGAAAACCATTGACCGTGCGTGAGTGTTGAATCAGTTGGCTGGTTTAAATCAATAACAGCAAAACAGTACAGTATCCATCGGATTCAATTTGAAGGCATCGGATGCTGATATCGAACCATTGCACACTGATATCATTTCATTACGTTCGGAAGGAGATCAATTGAATTAGATAGAGGATATTAGTGGTCGAGTGGTTACCACGCCTGCATGCTTCGCGGGTTTCAAATAAACCAGGACTACAGATTTTTAAAAGTGTTAAAATTATTAACATAACTTTCTTCTGAATGAAAATAAACCTAGCGATCCTGTGCCACATTTTAACGGTGGCTAAGAGAACTATGTTCACGAACTACAGCACTGTAGGAAAACTTTACCAGTTAAGTAACGATATAATAATTGTTCTATGTAATAAGAACTTGCTTAACTCTTAAATAAACCCCTGCATAATTATAATGTCTATCAAAATACTTAATGTTGAATGTTTAGTGTAAATTTCTAACTAAATTCTCTGGGAAACTCTATAAGCTGTATAGTGTACATAAATGACAGGAAGTGCCTCATTTTTCGCGAAATGAATCCAATTGTTATTGCAAGCATTCTTTTCTATGCTGGCATGTGTAAAATTTGGAAGGGTTTCAAATATGAACAAATGAATGTATGTCTACAATATTGGCCTATTACCCTTGGACAGTTGAAAAGACGTCCTGAACTATTACGCTTTCCTATATTTAATTCATTTTTCTTCTTCTTATACCTCAAGTAATAAAATTGGTAGTGCCCATGGCCATGAGAATGGAGAAAATTTCACAACACAGAACTGCACGCATTGTATTCTTCACCTGACATAATTAGAAACATTAAATACAGAAGTTTGAGATGAGCAGGGCATGTAGCACGTATGGGCGAATCGAGAACTGCATACAGAGTGTTAGTTGGGAGGCCGGAAGGAAAAAGACCTTTGGGGAGGCCGAGACGTAGATGAGAAGATAATATTAAAATGGACTTTTGGGAGGTGTGATATGATGATAATGGAGACTGGATTAATCTTGCTCAGGATAGGGACGAATGGCGGGCTTATGTGAGGACGTCAATGAACCTCCAGGTTCCTTAAAAGCCAGTCCATGACCAAATTACATAATATTATACAATGGTCTTTATACTAGGAAGGATCGAAAAGTAACGCACAACCATTTTTTACGGAATACTATTTTAGTTAGAACGTTCAAAGTTGGCAGATATTTAGTTTGAATCTTTCTTTACAGACATCAGGTATTACCCTGTCGGAACGAGCGGTAACTAGTGAGTAAAGATGGTGTGTATGCTAGCATCGTCTACTTGTGAAGAGCAGCGAGATGTAGTCCTTTTTTGTGGACAAAACAAAAAAGTCCGAGTGATATCCACAGGGAAATGTTGGAGGTGTATGGTGCTGATTGTCTGGACAGTAGCAACAGCTCCAGGTGTTACAGGTTCTTCGAAGAGGTCTGCTGACGAAGCACGTTTCAGCCGACCAGTGACTGCTGCAGCACCATCCAATGTAAGAGGCATTGAGGCGGCAATCACCCACACTACAGTCCAGACTTCGAAGCGTCTATTTTTTTTTATTTTAGGTTATTTTACGACGCTTTATCAACATCTTAGGTTATTTAACGCCTGAATGAGATGAAGGTGATAATGCCGGTGAAGTGAGTCCAAGGTCCAGCACCGAAAGTTACTCAGTATTTGCTCGTATAGGGTTGAGGAAAACCTCGGAAAAATCCTCAACCAGGTAACTTGTCCCGACAGGGAATCGAACCCGGGCCACCTGGTTTCGCGGCCAGACGCGCTAACCGTTACTCCACAGGTGTGGACCGCAGCGTCTAACTTTCACCTCTTCGGACCAATGAAGAAATTTCTAGGAGGTCAACGCTTCAGTTCGGATGAAAAAGTGAAATCAGTCGCGCTTAGGTGGCTATACGCCAAGAAAACGGAATTTTATGAACGAGTGTAGCGAATGTGGTGCCATGATGGGAGAAATGTGTCGAGAGACTTAGTTTCTATGTTGAAAAATTGGTGAAACCTGTAGCTTTCTTGTGCATTATTTCGTTTTGCTTACCTATTAAATACGTTACTACAAAAATTGTTGTGCTTTACTTTTCGATCCTCCTATGTATATTATATATTGACACATGCACATTATGTAATAGGAATTCGCTAGATTCTTAAAAATTCCCCGTAAGTAATGCATGTATCAAAATATTAACACTGAATATTCATGCAATTTTCTTAATGCAATTCAGAGGAAAACACTGCAAGCTGTAAATAATGATAAAATTACTTAATTTTTCGCCAATGAATATAGGCCTATTAATTGTTTCTGCAATTATCGTGAACTCATTTAATCGAAAGTAGACAATAATTACAACCGATATGCTCTTAACAATAAGTAGTTGAAATTTGACTTTTTGTGAGTAGTCTCATTTTTAGTATCGGCATGTCTAGACCACCGTAGTCTGGAGGAGGGCCACGAAGAGTCTGAGGAAGACCGGGATGGCCAAGGGCTGTCATACGTGAGGTTAGTGGCATGAGGTCAGAAAGTGGAAACGTTCTTATTGTTTGTGAGAAATTTAAGAGCTAACAGCAGAGGGGAAGGGAGGGGGTAGTATGACCTACCGTAGTGTTGCGACATACCATATTGATTGATTGGTTCATTAATTGATTTATTAATTCTTAATGTCAATTATTGATTCATTGAGTTCACGAGAGTTGGATGCAGGATGTATCCTTGTACTTAGACCGTTTAGCCCCTTTGTAGACTCTACAGGATGAACCGTAAGTAATGTCATTGATTTCGGGACTATATTCTTTGAGATATTTCAAACAAAAAGTTTAATACAATTTGGCTCGTCTTGCTTTCCTTTCGAAATAATTTTTTTTATACAAAACACTTCAAAGCGTATTTTGGAAAAGCCATTGATTTAATTCCCAATATGCTCGGTCAATTCAAGAGAACATTGTATTATGATAATGATTTATTAAAATAATTCTACTCGTAGTTCTATCCTTTTAAATGTTCAGAAATTGATCCGATCAAATGTAAATTTTCGTTCTTAAAATGAATTTTAAAATGTTACATCTGTTCGGATCAAATTTCTGCATAGTTAGAGGACAAAATTTATATTATTTCAATCAATTATTACCTTAATACTCTGTTCTCTTAAATTCACTGAGCATATTGGGATTTAAATCAACACGCTATGAAATATTTCATATAAAACAATTTTTACTTTGAAAAGGAAGCAAAAACGAACAAAATTGAATTAAGCTTTTTCGTTTTAAATGTCTTAAAGAATAGTCCCCTGAAATTAATAACATTACTCACGGTTCACCCTATATATGCGATGATTGTCTTAATTTCGACGGATGGCACGGGTGGCACGTGTAAAACCAACGCTGACGGGCCGGCCATCCTTCCTGATCTCATTGGCTGTTCACAAGCCCGAAGTCAGAGTCTGGAGTCACAATTCCTTAGAAGTAGATCAGCATTCGAAACATTAGTAGCTCCAATAATCTCTATTTTACTATTACAGATGAAATGAGGGGGAAGTGAATAGTTTTGTTGGAAAGAAAGAGGAAAACGAGAGTACCCCGAGAAAAACCCTGTGCAACGTCCGTTTTTGCTGAAGATTAGAACTTAACCGATTCTCTTTTATTAAAAGATATTCTCTCTAAAAATATTACTTTATGAGAACCACTCCATTAAATGTCAGTACATATTTTTTCGTCTAAAAATTAAGTTTTACACAAGTCTTGCAAGTTCTTAAACTATTAAAATCTGTTTGTGGGAAATACAGTAAGCGCGATGCTTTAAAATGGAATGCATTTTTGATTACATGTAAGCTATCACATACCACTAGTTGTCTATAATCAGAAATAATCCTACTTCAGACAAGAAATTCTGTGTACAGGCAGCTGTCAATAGCGAAGAAACACTTTAATTGATAATTTAAGGAAATGTTAGCAACCAACGAATCTAGTATAGATGACCATAATTTCTGTATCAAACTTACTAAATGACAGGGTGATTTCTGTGAATTAAAATTCAAAATGTTCTACTACAATTACACACAAACATAGGAATCTCTTCATAATTATACGGCGGCAGTAGCGATGCGTAAGTGTATCAATTTTACTGAGGTTGTCTATAAGTTTATAGTCGAATGTCGCATATATAAGCAATAAAATATAATTGGACTACCAGTGGGTTAGATCGTTTGTAGATGCATTTTCAAAGAATTCGTTGAACTATGAACAATTTATAAAAGGTGCGGAAATAAACTCAAGTACATGAACAATTACTACTCTAGGGTTCTTTTGCGACTTATTTATGTGAATATACGTTTGGAATGAATTCTTCTTCTCGGCTATTGCATTAACATAAAAACAGTTTTTAGTGTCAAGCGCTTAATTAATTAATAAATAAAATTGCTCTGAAAATTTCTTTTCTTCAAGTCCTATATACACTTATACTTTTCGTAGTATCTTATTCAGTGCAGCCTTGTAGCTTTGAAATGGTCACTTAATCCTTACTAACATTCCATTCTCCTTAACAAAAATAATCATACTTATCTTCCATCGTACATGCTAATTTTGTGCGGGGAACGATTCAATAGTTTTTATGGAAAACTCTAATTTTGGGATAGTGGCAATTTGGTAATAAACATGTTATGCACGAGGAATTATTTCATGTTTTGAAGTATTCCATATCTGCTGTGCCAATTTCCGTCTTCCAAAATGCACGATTTTCCTTCGCCTCACTTACTCCGGCTGGCCTTCTCTTTCAGTCGATCGTTTCATCTCTTCCTAGAACAGTGTACTCCATTGTTTCTTTATAAAGGATTAAGTTACGTACCCGGAGGTACTTTCAGCTTTGTTTCTCTTCACTAATAAGCCACACTAAACTTGTGAACTTTCCTTAGGAATCAATTTGCTTCAATTCACTTTGACCTCAAGATGAAATGCTAAGTATGGAAATTACACTACAGCAAAAATCTACGATATACTGTTTGATTGTTTTTAATGAATACCAAACAACAGGGGTTCTCAACCTTTTAAGACTGTGAGCATCGCCCACATGTAATATTAAGTCACTGTTCGTTAACAGAAAAACCATAATTTAAGTCACATAGAGTAAGTGTGCACTCAGTGTTGGTTGCTTGACGGTTGTCAGCCCACTTTGAGGTCTGTGGATATAGAGGAAAAATTGGACTGATGTCTAGTAGAGTTCCTGGGTAGCTCAGTTGGCAGTGTGTTGGTACATTTAATCAAAGGTCCCGGGTTCGATATCCGGCCCCGGAATAATTTTTTCCCCTCGAAATTATTAAGATGAAATGCGGTTCTAGACTAGTCTCTAGTAATCTTACACTCACTTTCAATAAACTATAAGGATAGCTCAGAAGCTAATCAATGTAAGTCATCAAATGGAGGAAAAGAGAAAATGAGGTTTTTAGTAAATTTTTAATCCCTTCAGATTTATGCAAGTGTTGCAATAACTGAAGTAGCATAGTAGATACTTACAAAAAGTATAAATGAATAAATGTAACTATTACAGGCAAAAACATACAAAAATAATGACTAATTGCTTTTGGAGAATTAACTTTTTCCAAACATCTTCCTGACAATTGTCTCATTCTAGATCTTATAATCATAATTGTCACCGATGTCATCACTGTGGTGAATAACACTTCTCTAGTGGATTTCTGGTAGCCCAAATTCTTGGTGTATTGTACTGTAGTTCAACCCTGATAGAGAATGATAGTAAGGATGATACATACGTGGGATATATAGGAACAAGTCTGTTATGTCTTTCTTTTAGGTCTAACAGCAGTGTGCAGTGATTCTTCAGGTAATGAAGAGAGTTTTGCAAGTTTTCGTTTCTGCTTACTCTCTTTAGATCTGCTCAAAATTTCAAATCTCAAACATTATTATTTATAAGCCTAATAAATACAGTTATCTAGAAGGACCAACACAGCTAATTTTGACCGGTCTGCATTCTCTTATTTTCATGAAGCAGCAAACGAAAAATATTGCTGTTTTATAATCGTCTCTAGCCGTTTAATAATGAACTCAATAAATTGTCCTTGTGGAAAGTTTATAGAATGTATGCTGAAGTCTTTCATATTACCGAAAATATTTCCTTTACGTAGACTGGTTGATACTCAAAACGACAATAGGGAGTTTATAACAGCTTTCCTGTGACGTTATAATAGTCAATATATTTTAGATGACAGCAGAAATTCATTTAACAGCTGTATGAAGTATTTCGTTAGTCTATCTCAAGATTCCTATTCGCTATTCACTGTAGTTCTTTAGAAAACATGGCGAGAAAGGGTTTGAGTGATGAAGAACTTCTGGCACGAAAGATGAGCGATGAAGGATTCTGTATTATTTAGAAACATTGTCAGAAATAGATTCGGAGGAAGAATATCCAGTTAATATTTGTGACGAAGATGAGAATGAGGCTGGTAATCCTAATATCTCTCAAGATTATAAATCACAGCAATGTCTAGGAAACCAGGAAGGAAAGCCTGTCAGACTGATGGGTGTCATAACAGGAATAAGACACCAGAAGTCTGTGCAAATTGTAATACATTCTTGTTCTCAATGAATCATGTATGTGTGTGCAAGATGTGATTATAATAATGAATAGACGATAGATACATTCAGAAAACACAAATACATTCCAAATATTTAATGTAAAATTGAGTGAATATGAATAATTCATTGCACATGATGTTAGGAACAGAATTGCATCTGAGAAATGATAGAATTAATATGCTAGTAAGTATACGCAATTAATAAAAGAAAGTTTTTCGTCTAAACATAATATTTTTTCGTAGAAGAGCGTATACCGGTCTCAAATTATGTCCTGAAATCAACTCTCAACTCTTTAATTACAGTCACTAAGCCTGTAGTAAAATGGTATTTCAAATAAAAGTTTCTACTAAGGGAAAAATTGACCACAAAACGTGCGGGTCAAAATGATCGGTGCTGGTCGTACTAGGTAGTTTGAAAGTTCCAGTCCTCTTGTTACAAAATATCTTATCATATATTTACCGGATGTTGTTCAAAAGTAACCTTCCTATTTATGATAGACTTTTTCGGAGGGTTTGTAGAGGTGAACTGTTCATGTGGCATTCTGAATATCTCAATTAGTTGTTTATGTTATGTTCACCCAAACTTCAGGTCCAAATAATATACCTCTCGTGTATTTACGTCGGAGTTGTTACATATGAAAGACTGTGAGATATGAAATTAAAATATTCAGACTTTCTCATACAAGAGATCCCTGTAATATCTATCGTTATAGTATGTTTCACCACGATTTGAGCATTGAGTAATGTACAGAAATTTGCTTTTATTAAACTTTATTCAGGAATAAAGAAATGTTTTATGTTAAGTACAAGGTACAATCAATATATTTCAGAACTGCACTTCCGTATATTGTACCGTTAAACATATATGCGCAGACACTGAAGATCATTGCTTCTATGCCTGTTGAGTCAGTCTATCAAACAGCGTCAGATTGTCTTTAAGAAATGAGTTTCTGCACGTAATTTTGTGTAAAAATATGTCAAGGATCTATTGCGATTTTTCCTGGGAACTCTCTACATACGCCTTAAGTCTAGTCTTCTTCTTTGCCTTTCAAGTGATGAATTTAATATACATTCCAGGCGTTTTCCTGGTTCTAGAATAACTTCCCCATCCTTAAGTACTATGTGTTGCCTACATTCAGGGCAATCCAAAAAAATTATGATCGTCTCTTGTAAGTCTAACACATGGAAAAAACAAAGACGTTACAAGCTGCATTTACGATTATTTTCGCCTAAAATTCTTTGTTCTTGTCAACGTTTCAATCAGAAATAACTCAGTCCACAGAAAAATACTGTAACTACTAAACCACTCTAGGACGACTATACATCTACACTGCTCTTTGTAGGCTTTGTAAAAACGACAAAACAGAAATGGAGTATCGGAGTACGGATTCGTTTGAGAGAATTTAAAAATATATAAATGTACATTGGAGTGTGAGTATATTCGAAAACGTTTCCAACATGTCTTGTGATGCAATCAGCTTTCACTTCGTGCGTGCGGTCTTGGAGCTCGGAAGCTGATATGAGAACACAACAAAGCTATGAGGTTGAAATACAGTGCGAAGAAACTAGAAAGCTGTACTGTGATAAAAGAGCGACGCAAGGGAAGGGGAAGAACGAGATCAGAAAGAAAAATTGAAGACAGACACGGTTTCACCCGATTGATTCTAGGATGAAGCGCATTGATCCAGAATGAAACGAGGTACACTCCGACGCAACATTCAAGTGCACTGTTGATTTATTGCTTGTTTCATCCAAGCCGTGACAATTACGAGGGAAATGCAATATGTTACTTCAACGTCTACAGGTCACACGAGATTTATATGATCTTGCTACCAATTCTCAAGGCACACCGTTACGCGAACGGCTATAACCTCTGCAGGAGAACTCATATCTAGAAGAATCCAAGTGAAAATACTATCAGACAAGAGTTGTCAAATTCTCTTATACATGAAAATGCATGTCCTAAACATTTTCAATTTTATCTTGCTATATGGGGCTTTCTTTTTATTAATATATTGGCCGTAAGAAATCATTAAATTAATTTGTTGATTGATATCTTTATTCTTTATTGGGACTGAAACCGGATGGTCTATGGCGAGTCTATGTCGAGTCCTTGGCATCAACCCCTTTGATCTGATTACCCCCCTTTGATTTAATTACCAGGTTGGGTTTTTCCGAGGTTTTTCCCAACCAAAAGACAAATGCCGGGTAATATTTTGGCGAATCCTCGGACCTCACCTCATCTCATACATCTCGCCAAAATATTGTAAAAAATTGCACAAAATTGTTAAAATTGTAGAAAATTACTAAATTGTAAAATTATAAAAATTTATAAAAATTGTAATTGTAATATTGTAAAATTTTGACTTGTTCCACATCTTAAAGCTTCATTGCTCATGTAAGATCTATGGAATAAAATAAATGAATAAATGAATGAATGAATTAACTTTTGTAATACATATTTATTGTTAGAAATTACAACCCGGTGGTTAGCATATAATACATTCACAGATTTTCACTAGGCACTTCCGTTTCTTTTGTCATCCTTCCAGAAATTATTCATTAAAAAAGTCGTCATAAATACCGGTACATACATTATTATGTATGTATATAAACATAAATACATCAGCTTCAGCTATGGTATTTAATTTAAGTCAATAAAAGAAATTTTAATGAATCATGATATTAAATTGTTCCATTTCGCTTCCTGTTTTCTATTTAAGACATCTGAAATGTGACAACACAAGGATTTATCTGTAAAGGTAACAGCAGCGTCAATCTAGGCATCTGTTACCAAAAAGATGAAACTCTGTTCAATGAGGAAATTAATATGTATGTATCTATCGCGGAATTATAACTAGTTACAATAAAATCAAAGTACTAAAATATATCCTGAATAATTAAGACTGGACTATTTACTGTAGAATTTTAGAATAAAGAATATATTACCTGTAGTTGCTCAAGTACAAATGAAACTTTTAATAACATTATATAGGTATGGAATTACTGGAGATTGAAATATTTTAGTTACAACAAGAGAACTATTTACAAAAAGAGAACAGAGTTAGCACTTGCACTAAATTTAAAATGATTTAAATTTCCCAATGATAGGAACGGCTGTTCAAACTGGCGAACGTGCAAAATGCTTAGTATGTGGACACTCTGTTATAGAAGGGGAATATATAATATAACGTTGAACCACATTACAACACCAGACATGCTCAAGCATACAGAGTGATTCACGAGGATTTATCGTCCCTCACGGAGATTATTTCCGAAGACCCTGAGCAAAAAATATCATATATACATTTGTACTAATCTCAATATTTTCAGAGTTACACTAATTTGAAATTGTTAGTAAAATACCTCTTTTTTTTGGTTTTACGAGTATAAAAATATTTCTAATAGAGAATGAACTATTCAGAAGTGTCATTTCTTTAATTGACTAGTATTCTGAAGCTAAAAATGTGTTGTTAATTCCTTCGTACAGATTTTGTTTTTAGTTTTTAACTAAAAATTACATGATTCATACGCACTTTATCACAAAAATTATTACAAATCACACAACTTTAGGAATTTGATTCTTTATCGTTGTATTGTGCATCCTAATGTACAGTGTAAAGAATTTACAAGAGTGGCGTGATTTCTAACAATTGTGATCACTGCGTAAGAAAGAGTAATTTTGTAGTTAAAAATCGAAAAAAAAAATCTGTATGAAGCAACTATGGAATCCACAATAAATTTCTAGCTTCAGAATATTAGCTAATTAAAGAAATGATACTCCTGAATAGTTCATTCTATGTCTGTAATATTATTTTAACCTTAAAACTAAAGAATAATGGTATTTTACAAACAACTTCAAATAAATGTAATTCTGAAAATATTGAGATTATAACAAATGTTTATATGATATTATTTTGCTAAAAATATCTTCGGAAATAAGCTTCGTAAGGGACGATAAATCCTCGTGAATCACCTGGTCTAATAATACTGTTGGAAATGAGCATATGTAACTGATAGAAATTTTAAAGCAATCCGTCGTCAAAGAGGTAAGTTATTTTAGGTAAGTAAATTATGATTGTTCCAACTATTTCCCTACTTATTGCAAAACACATAAAACAAATCATATAAGGAAATACATAAAGCGTTAATGTGATAATGTAAATATATTGCTATCTAATTTGAAAAGACAAATTGAAATGAAGTAATTAAATATTGTTGTCTAAAACATAAAAGAAAATCCATAAAGGAAAACATTTTGTTGTTTAGAAGATATAAATAGCTATATTATAAATAAAACTTTCTAATTCTAAAATTTATTATACTGAAATAAAACGATAAAATATTGTTGTCAATTCCACTAGGACAGTAGTTCTTAATCTTTTTTCAGTCACGGACTCCTTCGAAAATGTGGTGAAAGCTGTAGATCTCTCCTTAGAAAAATGTAAAAAAAAAGTAAAAAACGAATTTAGATACGCTTCTGCTTTTTACATTGAAATAATATATTGAATATACACGTTAATTTTTATGTGACTTTCACGGACCTTCTGAAGCCCACCCAAGGACCTCCAAGGAGTCCATGGACCCCAGGTTAAGAACACATTCACTAGGAGATTAGCGACTGAATAACCGCCACTGAACTCCTTGCCTGCCCGATACATGCACACCTCGCCCAGGGCACGCCCGATTCCTGCTCACAGTGAGCACCTCTGTAATCTAAACAAATGATTAGAATAAAAATGAGAGCGGTTGACGGTCTCACGCGCATGGCCATCTGCCACGGAATTACCCTATATTTTTATGTTATCAGCATTAATAGACTCCAAGTGACACAAGCATTAAATCTACTATTACGTGTGTCAGTATTAACAGTTAAGGTAAGCGTTCACTACATCGTATCGCAAGCATCGGACGAAACAAACGGATCGGAAAAAGACAATCTTTGCTGTAAATTGTTATGTAACAGCGTTCACTACATCGTATTGGACACATCGCCTCTCGGTAAATCCGTCCACGTTTCTCGGATGGGTAGCTTTTCCGATGCGTGCGATCATGGCCTTCTTTAATAAAACAATTTTAATTGGTCAACTGTTACTATTATGTTGTGCCATGTTCAGTGTCGCGCCAAAATGACAGACGGAAAACTTATTTCGTGTGTAGAAAATTGCGAAGAATTATATAATTTGAGGCGTTCTCATTACAGTAATCAAGTCGTTTCTTGCAAATATATTATGTAACCAATATTTCTTTCGTTTCTTCCTCTTCAATTAAGACGCATGAAGCAATTACAAATTCTTATTCGCTAACAGACGTAATTATTAGACCTAACCTCAACTCTTCTGCTTTCAGTAATGTCAAAATCGTACGACGTCATATTTTAAACAGCTATAGGGGAATCCGATGAGACGATGAGGTGAAGCCGTTACAGTGAACGCACTGCACTTAAAATATCCGTTGTGTGCGATTCGTACGAGTGCGATACGATGTAGTGAACGCTTACCTTTAGAGTTCTCAGAGACCGCAAAGGATATGTAAAATTTCGATTTCTACTATTCCCGCTGTTAGAAGACATTTTAGAGGTTGAACGTAGATTTTTAGAATAAGAGACAGACGTAAAACAGATTGTAGGCTATTTTATAAGCAATAAATAGCCGCACATACCTCTTCTGGTGTTATATACACCACTTAATGGAACAGTCCTAAGAAAGATATATTCAAACCTCTGGTGTATTTTCTTATGGTTCCATAAATATAAAAGTTTCAAGATAAGCTGCTAGACACATTAATATTCTAGTATAAAGTGGGCCAGATAAAAGGGACGCTCTGTTTACTTATGGCCAGCAGTATATAGCCGATATTGTGCACAAATGGGAGGAAGGAGTGGTAGAGGAAATGTATAGGAACTGTTTCAATGCTATCAAGGGAATCTCATCTGAGCACCAGGTAGATTTATACTCTACAGGAATACTTCACACGATGTTCGGATGCCTATAATGGCTTGTAAAAGCCAAAACACCGTTAGAAGGGGTAAAACCCACCGTGGTAATAAAACAGGTAACCAACAACACGGAGCACTGTCAAAATGTGACAACTCGGATCTGATCGTTTTGGCAATGTAGGCTACGTTTCTCATTCTGTATTCACTGCCGCGTCCCGTGCACAATGAAGCTTTAAAAGTTTACGTATACCTAGGCTATAAAAAAATAAGAAATATGTTCGTTAAATAATACAAAAATATCTTATTTTTGTCCAATGAGCAACATAACTTTAGGAATTGTTTGGCAAATATTCACTCTATTTTTATTTTTTTTTAACAATTAATAAAGAAGCGACGAGAGTCTAACTTAAAATTTAAAAACATTGGTATGAAGACCTTCATTTTCAGAGCACAGCTGAATTCTCCGTCATGTCCTGGCAGATTTTTCGTGTAGATAATCAAGAGTTACTTTGTTGAAGGCCTCTTCCACAGCTGCTCGTAATTGTGTCGTTGTGTTACAGCGATTATTTCGCACTTTGTCCTTGATGAACCCCTAGTCAGCACTGTCAGATGTTGAGAGATCGTAACTTCGTGGAGGCCAGATAAAAGAAGCTTGATCATCTGCAGATCCTCTTCCAATCCACCGGCTTGGATAGGTTGTATTCAAGTATCGGCACACTTGAAATGCGAAGTCCTGTTGCAGGACCAGTGTCTTCGATACCAGCTTATTGTAATTTTGGCACCAACTATTCACTAGGCATGTCTTGTTAGGCTAGCCCATTAACGAAATCTTGGAAGAAGAATTATTTTTAACATTAGATTATTTTTTCAGTGATCTTTACATTCGTAACAGAAATAAGTTCAAATTATGTTAAATAATAAAAACATTACACTACAAACCGAAGTATTGCGATAAAATATGCTTTGATGTAGGATGGATAGGACAGAGAAAAATTCTCTCCGTTACCGGGACTCAAACCCGGGTTTTCAGCTCAACTTCAGTACATCATAATAATATGATGTGCATAAGTAATCACTTAGTGATTCAAGACGGCGCTCATCCCGTCGAATCTCGGCCACTTACTCGTAATGAGTGCACCTCTGTACATAGTACGTTGGACATTGTGCCACTGTGACATAAAGCTGCCACCTTATTACTTTAGCGGTTAAATTCCGTTTAAATTTATAATTTATATAGTTTAACGATATTAAAACTCTACATTTTCACTGTAGAAATAAAGGAAACTTTTATAAATAATACTTAAAGATTCTATTCTGTGACACTGTACATGAGGGTAGACCATCAAAGGGAAAACTGAGAGGTAGAACTTAAACTGAGGGGATTCGATCTGATAACGGAACTGGAATCCGTTGTGGCTTGCTGGATAAAGCGTTAGCACATATATCTGAAAACCCGTGTTCGAGTCCCGGTGCCGGAGAGATTTTTTTTCCTCTGTTCTATCCATCCTTCATCATATGATAAAGCATAATTCCTGCAAAGAAATATCATATGTACTTCGGTACATAATAATAATAATAATAATAATAATAATAATAATAATAATAATAATAATAATAATAATAATAATAATATACTTTATTTATAGTTTGACTTTTCTATTATTTTATTTATATTTCTGGCGGTGTGGAAGAGAAGGCCTAATGATCTTGATATCAGAATATAACAGTTGAATGTAAGGCATATGATAAGATGTTTTCTTTTCGGCGCCTGATCTACAGCTGTTTAAATTGAATTAACTTTGCCTGACATTTGCTAAGAAGTTCATTAATTCGTATAAATGATGCTATGTAGGGACGAGGAAAGCTTAGTAAAGACAATTCGTTTTTGTTGTCTTTAGTTGGGTTTCCGAGATTTCCGAAAAGCCTAACAACCAGTTTAATTAAAAATAAAAGCAGAAAGGAAAACCAGGGCAACGACGCGCCGGGTGATTTCAGCTAATTACCTCTATGTTTTCAATCCTTATCATAACCTTCTATCCTACTTTTTACCACAGATCTTAAAGTTTTTCCGTAACCATTAGAGTTGTGTCGATTCGTGAACGAATCGTTCATTCGAACGACTAATAATAAAGAATCGTAAGAATCGATTCGTGGTATCAACGAATCGTCGTTCAAAAGAATCGTACCGAATCGTCGTTCAAAAGAATAGTAAGGAATCGGCATGGTATCGTAACCCACTATTCTATTAGTTGTTTGATGTAACCTGTCAACGGACATTTCCGAACCGTGTCGAATGCTCCCGAGCGAGAGTGAAATCAAAATATGTACTGCATTTGTTAAGTATGGAAAATAATGAACACAAACCTGAAATTTGCATAGTTAAATAGAGATGTAATGCAAAAAATATATTTCATAATAAGGTTCAGTTGATAAATTATAATTTAGAGACATTATCTTGGGTAATTTTGTAGACTAATGGAGGTCATACTGAATGGTTCCAGCCAATGAGAAAGAGACAATCTAACGTCTCACCTCTTATGCCATCTATGCGAGAGATGTAGAACGTTTTTGTTCTACGCGTGATTTGCAAAGGAAAGTGTCTTGCGAAGATTCAAAAGAATAGTTAGAATCGCAGACTGAGAAGAATCGTGAACTCGTTGACGATTCAAAAGAATAGTTGGAATCGCAGACTGAGAAGAATCGTGAACGAATCGTTAGAATCGATTCGTAATCTGTGACTGAATCGTTGGAATCGACTTCTGAAAAAGAATCGTGTTGCCCAACTCTAGTAACCATATGATTTATACAGAACTAAAATGTTATGTTTTATTTAACGATGCTTGCAACTGCAGATGTTATATCAGCGTCGCCGGATGTGCCGGAATTTTGTCCCGCAGGAGTTCTTTTACATGCTAGTAAATCTACTGACATGAGCCTGTCGCTTTTAAGCACACTTAAATGCCATCGGCCTGGCCCGGGATCGAACCCGCAACCTTGGCCATAGAAGGCCAGCATATACAGAACTAAATCTGCACTATATTTGTTTATGTGATTATTTTTGTTAGACACTAACAATCTTCTGAAGTGGTCAAAAAGTCTTTCAAAAAGTAATTGATGAGATACGCATCACGTGCTTCTAACTAGACAGTCCGAAGTGTACCGGTACATTTGACTGGAGCTTACAGAATGACACTGTATGGCGCGTAAAGAAACTGTATTGTGAATTTAATTCGCCAATAAGTCAAAAATAGTTACTGTGTTTTACCTAAAAAGTTTTGACAGCCTGAGGCGAGGATATTCTATTGGGTATATATCCAAGTTTATAATTGCATGTATAATTAATCTCACCACATAAACATACTTTTTATTTCTTATTAAAGTACTTTTGCCATAAAACACACTTTAACTCAAGATATGTCTTGTAAACGAGATATTTTACTACTTCCGAGACTACTGAGGGCTCTGTTCAATTTGCAAACAAAGAACGAATTTTTTATTCACTTTTATTAAACATATCGAACAATCATAAAGCTGTTTATTATCTCGGAGTTCATTCGATCAGCCGTCATCCATTACTTCTTTCATGTTCTTAATATAAATGGGATTTAAACCCTCGTGAGCATTGCGTAGGCTACACCCCAGAGACTTTGAAGCTACTGAGTTTGGAATTGATCGAGAACTTCCACGTATGTGAAAACAGTTATTTGTGGAAATTTTCTGGCAATAAATAATTTTTTTTGTGGAATACAAAGAGAGAGAGGAATGGTGTAGCCAAAACAAGCTGGCGTTGTTCCAGGCATTATTCTGTTTTATAAATTTTTCATCTTGTAGAATTTAAAGTGAATGTGACACTCGTTCCGGGAAACAGATAACAGACGGTTGTAACATACGAAATAATTCCAATTCCATAGTTACTATTGAACCATTTTCTTCCACATTTCTATAGACATCATTTATGATTCTTCTTATTTGCTTCCACCACATCACAATGTCATGCAATTTTGATGCTACTTCCAGCCCCGTTCAAGGATTCCAAACCGCCTTGAGCGTAGATTTTGTTAATGTAATGAATATTTTCTGTTTCTTTCTTATACAGGGACATCATTTTATTTTTACTTCAATTTTTATTCTACCTGAGGTTTTTAATGTACTTCACTCCCAGCCACCAGGCGCGGGTTCGATCCCCGCTTGGGCTGATTACCTGGTTGGGTTTTTTCCGAGGTTTTCCCCAACCTTAAGGTGAATTCCAGGTAATCTATGGCGAATCCTCGGCCTCATCTCGCCGAATATCATCTCGCTATCACCAATCTCATCGACGCTAAATAACCTCGTAGTTGATACAGCGTCGTTAAATAACCAACTTAAAAAATACTTCAGTCCCACCCCCTTCTACTAGTGAACTTTCACCCAAGGCCGCATATGCAGTCAGAGTCGTCTTACGGTTACAGTATACAGGGGTGAGTGAGTATAGTACG
Organism: Periplaneta americana; assembly: GCF_040183065.1. Classification (NCBI taxonomy): domain Eukaryota; kingdom Metazoa; phylum Arthropoda; class Insecta; order Blattodea; family Blattidae; genus Periplaneta; species Periplaneta americana. The sequence continues at coordinate 136,104,210 of NC_091121.1, read as the reverse complement.
TTCCAGAAATATAGTCGTATTTTCCAGTGAATAAATTGCATTCATTATTGAATCTTATTTTCGCACAGGTACGTACTGTGTCCGTTTGGTTACGTTGCTTTCCGGTTTCTCCTCACATGTTTCTGTTGGTCCCTCTGTAAAGTCTAGTGGCTGGGCTGTCAGCTCTTTTCTGAAAACATTTGCTGTCAGGAATTGGACGTCTACGTAATACAGGGATATCATTTTATTTTTACTAACATTTTAAATATTAACCTGGCTATACCTTTCTATTAACGATTGAAACAGGAAACACCGTTTGCTACCCTTTCCACGACGGAGTTCGGTGATACTGGCGTAAAATACAAATCACTTTACTAGGTACAGGAGGGAAGAAAAATAGTTCATCCATTTATGTAAACTAGGAAATATCGCAATTTTGAGTTTGATAATTTTCATTAGGTTTTTGTTTAATCAAAATACAGTACTGTATTAACACTTAGTGTTTTACACACGAATTGAGCTATCCATTCGGAAGTATTAATTATGCAATGTATATTGTACTGTTACAGCACATTAGCGTAATATATAGAGAATGAAGTTAAATTGAAAAATAATTGTAATATGGATATTTAAACACATTTTAGAAAATGGTGGCCGTTCATTTCGATACAGGCTTCAGTTCTTTTGTCCATATTATCGCACTATAGACTATTGTACCTAATTCCAATTACCAGTTTCGTCCTTCGTACGAGTAACTCATGTTGAAATAATTCTGTACCTACTCTATAAAAGAGTACCTTACGTAATGTAAATTCAATCTTCACTTCTGCCCGATCCGAAAAGATAAAATCACTCAGAAATGCTATCTACTGTCCGTTCAAGTGGTTTTGTCGCAGGATTGTAGAAAGGGGGGGGTAATCACGTGACAGTTAATTACTTAACGAGGCCCTTTTATTGAAGTTATTTTAAACACTTGAATAATATTACGTAGACGTCCAATTTCTAACAGAAATTAATGTTTTCAGAAAAGAGCTAAGATAGCCCAGCTACTAGACTTTACAAAGGGGCGAACAGAAGCAGGTGGGGGAAACCGGGATGCGACATAGGGAAACGGACGACAGTACCCGTACGAAAATATGATTCAATATTGAAAGCTCTTTCGTCACTGGAAAACGCGAACATATTTCTGAAACGTACTATACTCAGTAACTCAGTACTGCTTACGCGCCCTCGGCTCTGTGTCGTGAACGGTTGGAAGTTTACTAGTAGAAGGGGTGGGAGTGAAGTACATTCCAAAACTCAGGTACAATAAAAATTGAAGTAAAAATAAAATGATGTCCCTGTATTATACAACTGTTTAAAATAATTTAAATAAAAGGGCCTCATTCAGTATCTGTCACGTGATTTCCCCCTTTCTACGATCCAGCGACATGACTACTTGGACGGACAGTAGACAGCAATCTGAGTAAATTTATCTGTGCGAATCGGGTAGAAGTGAAGTAATTACAATACGTAAGTAAGGTACTCTGTTATATAGTAGCTATAGAACTATTATTTCAATTGACACAGGATTATCTTCTCTCCATTTCGACTAATGCTTTGCATTATTTATTTGGGGTTAAACATCCTACAACAAGAGAAGAATTAAAGAATTACATTCCAGAAACAATACATTCAATTTCAGAAGCTATGCTTAAAAACGTTTTCGATAATATGAACACAAAAAACTGAAGCCCGTATAGAAATGAACGGCCATCATTTTCAACAATTTGTTTAAATATCCAGATATTGATTATTTTTCAATTTAAATGCACTCTCCATATTGTATGCTAATGTGCTGTAGACAGTATACTATACGTTGCATAATGAATACGTCCGCCTGGATAGTTCAGTTAGTGAGTAAAATCACTTACTGTTAATACTATACTGTATTTTGAGTAAATAAACACCTAACGAAAATTATAAAACTGAAAATTGTAATAGTTGTCAGTTAACGTAAATGTACGCACTACTTTTCTTTCCACCTATACCTAGTAAAGTGTTTTGTTTGTATTTTACACTAGTATTATCACTAGTATTATAGTGGAAATGGCAAAATAACTTTTGCGGTTCTCAACTGTTAATCCAAATGTATAGCCAGGTTAATATTAGAAATGTTAGTAAAAACAACATGATGACCGGTATATTTTTAATTGTAGGACAAGCATTCCTCAGCTATTTGTAGGTTATTACCAGGCTTCGGTGTAAGGTCGCTGAGTCACCAGACTAAAGATTGGAACGCACAGAATATAGGTGACATCATGACCCGTGGGGTTGGGTAGCACTGCGAGAGTACAGTTGGTTTCGTAACAAAGTGCATGACCGTTTTTCTTATTGCTGCTTGTCGTGAGTTCGTACAATTATCATACGTATTTAAGATCTTGTGAGTAAGCAAGTATATATACGATGAAAGAGTAATGGAACGGAGAAAAATTCTCTCCGGCGCCGGGATTTGAACCCGGGTTTTCAGCTCTACGTGCTGATGCTTTATCCACTAAGCCACACCGGATACAACTCCGACGCCGGTTAGAATCGTCTCAGATTAAGCTCCATCTCTTGGGTTCCCTCTAGTGGCCGCCCTCTGCACTACGTCATAGATGTCTATGAACGCAGGACCGAAGTCCATACATGTGCTGAGGTGCACTCGATGTGAGTGACTAGTTGGCAGGGATCCGACGGAATAAGCGGCGTCTTAAATCACGAAGTGATTTACTCATATCATATATGTTATTTTAATGTACCGAAGTACATATGATATTTCCATGCAGATATTCTGCGTCATCATACGATGAAAGAGTAATGGAACGGAGAAAAATTCTCTCCGGCGCCGGGATTTGAACCCGGGTTTTCAGCTCTACGTGCTGATGCTTTATCCACTAAGCCACACCGGATACAACTCCGACGCCGGTTAGAATCGTCTCAGATTAAGCTCCATCTCTTGGGTTCCCTCTAGTGGCCGCCCTCTGCACTACGTCATAGATGTCTATGAACGCAGGACCGAAGTCCATACATGTGCTGAGGTGCACTCGATGTGAGTGACTAGTTGGCCGGGATCCGACGGAATAGGCGCCGTCTTAAATCACGAAGTGATTTACTCATATCATATATGTTATTTTAATGTACCGAAGTACATATGATATTTCCATGCAGATATTCTGCGTCATCATACGATGAAAGAGTAATGGAACGGAGAAAAATTCTCTCCGGCCAACTAGTCACTCACATCGAGTGCACCTCAGCACATGTATGGACTTCGGTCCTGCGTTCATAGACATCTATGACGTAGTGCAGAGGGCGGCCACTAGAGGGAACCCAAGAGATGGAGCTTAATCTGAGACGATTCTAACCGGCGTCGGAGTTGTATCCGGTGTGGCTTAGTGGATAAAGCATCAGCACGTAGAGCTGAAAACCCGGGTTCAAATCCCGGGGTCGGAGAAAATTTTTCTCCGTTCCATTACTCTTTCATCGTATGATGACGCAGAATATCTGCATGGAAATATCATATGTACTTCGGTACATTAAAATAACATATAAAGTATATATACATTTTTTATTGGGTTATTTTACTACGCATTATCAACAGTTTAGGTTATTTAGCGTCTGAATGAAATGAAGTCCATTATGCCGATGAAATGAGTCAGGGTTCCAGCACCGAAAGTTACCCAGCAGTTGCTGGTATTGGGTTGAGGGAAAACCCCAGAAAAAACCTCAACCAGGTAACTTGCCCCGACCAGGATTCGAACCCGGGCCACCTGGTTTCGCGGCTAGTCGCGCTGACCGTTATTCCACAGGTGTAGACGTAAGCAAGCATATTTTACCTTATTTGAATTATTTATTAATTTCGCTGTTTTATAATTCACAATACTGAGAAACATGTCGGAAATTAAGAGTACCAAGCATTGCTTTCAGAACTAACTTATAGAGAAGTTCGGAAAGTAGTATTTTATAATTAAAGGGAAAAATCACTACATTTTGCAAATTGTGCAAAAAAAGATATGCCAGAACTCGAGTCTTTGAGAAACACTGTAAAAAAGAAACGCAAATGGAAAATAATCAATTATACAGTCAAGATAGGCCTGTCCACCGCTGTGGCGTAACGGTTAGCACGTCTACCATGAAACGAGCAGGCCCGGATTCAAATCCTGGTTGGGACAATTTTGAAACTGCAATGTAAATCTATAGCAGTATGGCGTCTTTCCAAATGGAAATAAACTAAAGGTGTATGTCATATAATAAAGTAAATAATATATTTTATATGTCAATATTCGCATTACTAAATGTCAAACACTTCTCAGATAAAATTATTTTATTTCTGGGTTCTTTTCCGGGATTTTCCCTCAACTAATGAAGCAGAATTGCTGCGTAACTTTCGGCGTTGGACCTCCGACTCAATCGCCATTATTAATTCATATATAATCACCATCCATACAATAGCCCTGGAAATTCACGGTGAAGCGTGTTATACTTGTACAAGAGCGCTGCCGTTCGGCTACCCAATCATTCACAGAATAGGAATGGTAAGCACAATAAGCCTCAGGCTGCAGTGAAAGTCTCCGGGTCCCTCCACCGTACAAGAGAAAAAAATAACATAAACATCAAAATAAGATATAGAAAATCAAATTATTATTTTAGATTGTTAAAACATGTAAATTGAAAAATATAATGTTAGACAGTTCTTTTCTGTACCATAAATGCACTGTATATATTATATCTGTTAATGTAGACATTCACTTTGTGCCCTATTGTGACAATGTTTACATGTTGAGGTAAGGAGTAACTGCGCGCTCCATCTCCCATTCCCTTCGATCTGCACAATACAATCGTTCATGCGTTTGTAACTTCATGCGTTTCGATACTCTGGACCGAGGCTTGGTTATTACTATACGAATCTATCGGATGTGAAGCCAACCAGTGAGGATGAATTTTGAAACTGCAATGTAAATCTATAGCAGTATGGCGTCTTTCCAAATGGAAATAAACTAAAGGTGCATGTCATATAATAAAGTAAATAATATATTTTATATGTCAATATTCGCATTACTAAATGCCAAACACTTCTGAGATAAAATTATTTTATTTCTGGAGAACGTTCGGAGACGTCGAAGATTTATTTATAAGATAAGGAAAGAAACAAACAGAAAAAAATGGGACACAATATACGAGTACTTGCAAATCACTAAGCATTTAATAGGCTAACACTACAAATCCTTTACAGTTAGATAAGCATTAGAGTGCAATTTTCACTTTGTAAAAGCCATACCATGAGTTCGGAACTCGTGTATTGTATTGATGTTTCTTATTTGTCATTTTGACATCTCATGTTGTCTTTAGTAAATGTTTGGTGTCTTGTTGGTTTAAAGTTTCAAGTGCACTAAGAAGAAGTGTGAATGCAATTATAAACTCATCTGCCAGATACAAAATGTCTTCTGGTTTGACTCTGAACTTTTTTTATACATTTTTACAAAATATAATATCAGAAATATTCTTTCAAACAATGGGAGTTAATTACTTATAGACAGGGAACGGATTTATATGGACTAAAAATATATGAAATATGTAAATATATATGTAGTTATTTTTACCAAAATATGGAATTAAATATGGATTTTTACCAAAATATGGAATTAAATATGGACTTAAAATTATAAAAAAATGACTATGTACGTTAAATATTGGTACATTTTAATCAAACTAAACAAAAAATATAATGGACGTACCTTATCTTCCAATGTAGTTTCAACAAAACACAATTTTTATTGTCTGTTACCATAACAATAGGTTACAAACATTACTTTCAAGTGCTGAAAAGTGAATCTTCTTCTATTGTCTCTGAGGATAGATTTATACTGACTAAAAGAGCGTTCGACGTCACAAGAAGTAACTGGTACATAATTCAATTTCACAATGTCTGCTGGGGATAAGTCCAAGTTAATCTTCACTGTTGATTCACCACTCATCACAGCAACAACCTTTTGTAGTTCTTCATATCCAGGGTTTTTTGAAAGTACAGTGTCCACCTTAGCTCTTACTGCATCTGCAACTTTACCTCTACCACGATTCAGTTGTTCCACAGTACTATTTATAATTTCAAAACTTTCAGATAGTGAAAGGTGCCTATTTTGGAGACTTTTGAGCGTTTTTATGATGCATGAAAATGTATGCTGAATGTGAGCTAAGTCATTCTTCACACTTATGTCACAGGTAACTGTTTTCGCAGTATCAATTGAGACTGCATCTTCAGAGTCCAATGCAAGGAGAACATTGTTAATAGAGTCTATATGTTCGGCATAATATTCAACTGCTTCTAGCCATGTACCCCATCTAGTTAAAATTGGCTTTGGTGGCAATGGAATTTCAGGGTACATTTCTTTCAACACGTTAACTCTACTGGGAGCTTTGAGAAATACTTTTTTCACTGATGAAATCAACAAATCTACTTTAGGGAAATTGTCTCTGACCACTTCTGCCACACGATGAAATGCATGCGCCACACAAGTAAAATGAGTCAATTTAGGATATACAACAGATAATGCTTGTCCAGCTTTGACCATATAAGGGGCAGCATCGCTAATAAAGAATAACACATTATCGTACATAATACCCTTTGGCCACAGGATACCCATAGCTTCGTTGAACAGTTTAACTATAGTTTTGTTATTGCACTTTTCTAGAACATCACAATGTAAAAGAATTCGTTCAGAATATTGTTCACTTAACAAACCGATAACTACATTACCAACAAGTCTACCTTCTTTGTCGGGAGTCTCATCAATGGAAACCCAAATTGAACTATCTTTAATTTCATCTCTTATCTTCTGTATTGTCTCATCGTAGATGGATGGAGCATACGTCTTCCTAAGTGTTGACTCATCCGGGATTGTATGTTGAGTATATTTTTCAAGGAATTCCCTGAAGACCTTATTCTTTAGTTTGTAGAGAGGAATATCAGCAGAGATGAGAGAACGGCACAGGTCGATGTTAAACTCAGATCTTACATTCGATGTTGTTGGTTGTGTTAAAAACAATTGTCTCTGCTTGGAATTTAGTTGTTTGTTGGCCTGATGTTTACTAGTTGTAATGTGTTGTTGCACCAGGAACTTTTGTGTAGATGATACTGCACACTGACACAAATTACAAAATAATATTTTATTGTCAGTTGATAAACCATCTTCTTTAAATTCTGAAATGTAACTTGTTAGTTTTGATTTTAAATTGACTGAATGACGTACTTTTGGCATATTTACCGTCTTTATAGTATGATTTACAAAACTGAACCTATGTGTACTCTGACTGGCATTTAACTGTTGAGCTGCACAACTGAAGTCTGTTAAAAATTTTGAATTAAATTAATACAGTTTTGTAACTTACTTTCCCATTGTTGATAGGACTGCTAATTTTCAAATAACTCTGATGTTAAAGGGATTACTGAACATGTGTTTAAATCTCTATTGTTGAAATGTATTTTTAAAAGTTAATGGAATTTTGTTTTGTTTTATTGTTAAACCTAATATAATATGGACTGTTTTATATGAAATATGGAAAATATATGGAAATTAACGAAAATATGTACTAAACTCTAAAATATGGAAAAATATGGAAAATAAAAGTAGGATTTTTCAACCCTACACATTGTGAAACATAAAGATAATGCAAAATATAAATTATATTAGCTTTATAAGTAAATATGTATTTACATATAAATCCTTTCCCTGCTTATAGATAACGGTACATAAAAATATCCTGGAGGCTAGCTTTACATTCAATATCTGACAGCTCAATCTCTTCATAAATTATACATAGCTGACAATATCTCTAACTTCTTTTAATAATAAGAACAATGGCTATCTAAGAAACAAGCTGTCAAAATTTAAAAGAATGAAACTTTGTCTTCCATACCATTAAAGTTACAACTTTCAAAACAGAATCTTGTTTCAAATAAAAATGGTTTAAGTAAACGAGAAAAAAGATGAGACTCTTCCCTAATTAGTCTATGATTATCCCTTCTTATGCTTAATTAATGCTTCTTGGCGAACAAAGAGAAATGAAACAATTTAAGGAGATGTCTTATGGAATGATTTCGTAAGCAACAACGTCGGTTTGTAAGTCGTTTGTTTCGCTTTCTCTATCTATGAAGATATACTTTGGCTCCTCATGGTCTTTTGTTTGGAAAGCAGTAGAGCAGTTACTGGTTCTTTGTACTTTGATTCTACTTATTCCACAAAAACTTTTCAATTATTAAAACTTCAAAAGGTAATTAGCTATACTAATTAACTTTCTTGATTTTAGATTCCTTTCATACTAGAGAAATTCTGTTGGTATATCTTTTGTTTTAAATTTCTTCCTTTTTTGTTTAGAGAGTTCTTCCACTGTAACAAAAGAGAAATAAAACACAAATTTTAACTATCAATAATTAAGAATATGTTAGGTCAGATGGAATGATTTCAAGACTTCACCAACTTGTACTAGTTATTTGTAAATTATTCTTTACGTAGCTTATGTTGCTATGTTTAAAATTACAAATTAAAAACTAGATAGTAGATATTTAATTTTCTCTTAAAACATTATTTCACTTAAATATTTCTATTTGTTCATAAAAATGAACATTACATTTATTATGCAACGGGCAAGATAGTCTGTGAAATTTATGTACTGTAAAGTTGTATTGCTCTATTTTACAACCATTCTGGAAAACATTTTAATCACTTCAATTTTGTATACCTAAACTTAACTGCGTCCAAGCACGAGCTTCGGCTCTTTCGGGCTGCAATGCCTAATGTTGTGTAAAGCTACCGGTATATTAAATACATAAATTTGAATTTGAATTTGACATATTGGGCAGCAAAGGTTTCTTCTTGTCATCAGCACCATAACTAGGGACCGTACTTTGTCCCACCATGCTCCAAAGTTAATCATTACTGGAGTTTTCATGTGGACGACGCGATTGCATGTGCAAGCCATGTAAGTACTTGACTGGCTGCTCACGGGACTTCTATTTGGTCAAGTTGGGCAAAACAAAACATGGACCACTAACAAATTACACAAATATTTACACTATGTGTACTATAATACGCTACTTTAACTATTTAATCTATCATAAATAACTTATACCGATCAAATATTAAACTTGTATATACACTTGTACAGTGTTGTGTATTGTAATGCAAAAATGTTCGATCAATATAAGCCTACATCTGTTATAATAGTGGAAATAGGAATAACAGCGTATTCTTGTGTATATGGTGTAAAGAGGCTGTCAGACATTGACTACTTTCAAAAGTCGATAGAATATAAGCATTCTTGAAATATTACTATTGTAGATTATTATTCTCATTTTCAAAACATTAATTTCCCTTTATTATGTTAATCATTTCTTTCGTAAAAAATTCTCATTTAACACTAGGTCTAAATTGATATCTTAGACTTACAAGTATCCAAACATATCCCAATTTTAGTCTTACTATTATTATTATTATTATTATTATTATTATTATTATTATTATTATTCCATCGTCACCACCATAATAAAATTTTCTGTAGCGATATTTCGTCCGCATCTTTATAGAGTACACTCAATTTAAATTGTACCAGGTTCCATTTTTTTTTCTTATGTCTTAATCTCTTTTGTTTCAAACCTACGTCTATAATTTTTCATTTTAATTTTACTGTGAGCTATTCTGTGTCACAAGGCAAATCCAAAATATTGGGCCAGACTATAAAATTATTATTATTATTATTGTTATTATTATTATTATTATTATTATTATTATAAAATTGTTTTCTTTATTGCTGTTATTCATAACATTTGCTATGTAGGGTAAACATAGGTAATTTCGTGGCAGTGGTTATTTCATGAAACTTTTTCTGTGCTCTTTTGAGACCTAACCAATGGTGTTACGAGATTCAAATTTCCGCCAAGGGTTTGCATATGTTGTCAGGTTTCCAGAAACGTACAACTACGCTTTGTGTGACTATTGTAGCTGCTTCAGTGAGCTTTTATGTTTGGAGAGAGCAAGTTAGGGTCGCCTTCTCAGGCGTACAAATTTTTTGGATGTTTGTAATTACATTACAGGCTTATTACTAAAGGCAAGCATATGATATTTGGTACAATGATTTATTATATCTTAATGACATTTTATGAAATGTTTTTGGAATTTTAGATAAAGCTGTAGTCGCCATATAGGCTTAGCTTTACTGATAGAAATCTTAGCTGTTTGAGGCGAAATTTTGTTCAGCATTAAGTGTTGCATTTTATACTATTTTAAAAATTGTATTACAATACGAATTTTAGAAATCTGAAAATAAGATATGATAACAGAAATGAAAAGGGGGACGCAATGGGTTCAGTGAAGCTTCTTTTTGATTTGTTATCATGCTAAGTGCCAATGATAAGTGCTAGAGAGTTACTTGCAAGAATTGTGACAGAAGATGAAACATGGCTCCACCATTTTGGACCGGAGACAGAGGAAGACAATGGAGTGGACTCTTGCTTGTGGATATCATGCCATACGGAACCACGATTAATTCTGACGCGTATGTGGCAATTCTCAAGAAACTTCCAGCTCGACTGAGTCGTGTTCGACGACATCGGGAAAAGCAGGATGTTCTGCTATTGCACGACAACGCACAGCCATATGTCAGTCACAAGACCACAGACCACATCAGAAAATTCGGATAGACAACACTGAAACATCCGCCTTAGAGTCCTGAACTGGCACCGTGCGATTACCATCTCTTTGGTAAACTGAAGGATCCCTTCGCGGAACGAGGTTAGAAGATGACTCCCTTGTGCACGCTGCTAAAGAGTGGCTCAGACGTGTTGGTCCAGACTTTTACCGTGCTGGTCTACAGGCCCTCGTTCCTAGGTTACGCAAGGCATTTGAAAGGGACGGGGATTATGTGGAAAAGTGACATTTTGTTCCTAAAGGATGTATCTACATTCTGAGAAAGTAGCAAAGCTGTAGGATAAAAATATAATTTTTAAACAACTGTTATGCATTACTTTTGGAGTTACCCTAGTAATATAGGTTATAGTAAAGTCCGTAATAAAAGTGTTCACCCTTTCAGGGCAAAGAAGATTCATTTTCCATTTCAATTTTTACTTTGGTTTCATTCTTATTCTGTGTTGATATGTATTTTTATGTTTTCTTGCTACGAATATTAGACGGAATTACTATGTTAGAAGTCTTGTAACAATAAATGAGAATTTCATTTGACTTTAATGAATTTTTCCGCAATTCTTCTATCTCTCACGAAATTAATAATGTAATATCACGAAATTACCAAGGTTATCACGAAATAACCAACCTTTTAGCTCAAGTTGTAAAAGCGGTTTTTGGCGCTTGTTCAAGAACGTGTTCAATCTTTTATGTCTCCAGATATGTGCAGCAAATTATGATCTTTTAGATGAAAAAATCGGAATAAGGATAAATTTACACATTTGCATTTTAAATTAATTTTCATGAAATTATCACGAAATTACTAATGTTTTACCCTATTTGTATATAAGTATGGTTGAGTGAGGCCTTAACTGCGAGTATGAATAAATCAATAAAATAAACTAATTAATAATTTTAATTGTAGGAAAGATCATATTGGTGTCATTCATTATCACTAGAATGCATTGTGAATAGTCTACGAGGTATAGTTTCAAATCATGAATAGTACGTTAACTGCACACAAAGATGGAAATGCTCCCTAATAGTACCTATCTACTATATGTGTCGCGCGAAACATGACGTCACGCCAATATAGTCTATGATCAACCAACCTTAACTCCATACGCCCTGGGACAGATACGGTCCCTAAACATGACAATCATATTTACCATTACATTAAATATCTAACTCTGATAGAGGTTATGGCTGATATGTAAGCCCACACCCATTATCAGGGAATATATCTCACTTGACGATAATGTATCAGAAGGAGAATAATTTTATTATTTATTGTTTATGTACATCTGAAATCTGATTAGTATGTAGTTAGTCAGCGACGTATGCAATGGGGGGGGGAAGGAACTGGACACCTTACCCCATTATCTCCTGGCATAGTTGCCTCATGAGTGGTGCCTTATTAGTGTCACTTATGAGGTTAAAATCTGTCTTAGAACAGCTGAGCAAACAACAAACATCTAACATCATCAGAGTCGATATTAACAAGAATCATTGCTGCTCAGATGTTCAAGATGTATATTTTTAGATCGAACTAATTCTTTTGTACATTTTGGTAATGATTAAGAGATCTCCATCCCAATCCTAATTTATCCTTTGCGGTCAAGTCAAATACCCGGCGATACGTGCCCGTTTGAGCGTGACTAAAGGCTGGTCTACAATAAACCGGGAACGGAAACGACAAGGAAAACGAGAGCGGAAATATTGTCAAAATAAATGTATTTAAATGTGAACATTCACAATGATTAATTTTCACGTTCTCGTTCCCGGGCTTCGGTAAGCTTCTCGTTAATTGTGAATTTTCACATATTTTAAATACATTGATGCTCGACCATGCAGAAATGTAGTAATTATACACCTGGTAGCAGACCTTTAATGCATGTCATTAAAGTACACCTACTCATTAAAGTACAGGTGTTCAGCCAATGACAAGTCAGCTTTGCACCGTTATAAAACCTCAGCCAATGACAAGTCAGATTTGTACCGTTATAAAACCGCAAGTATCGATTATTCTCGGATATGCAATCGAAAGAGAATTAGCGAAAAGTCACGGAGGCTGGAAATCCAATACTGTCGCAGAAGGTTATGTTCTGTTACTATAATAATTAGCGTTAATTGTAAATAATATTCAAATAAATTCAATTTGTCATCTCGTTTTTCAATGTCTAATTTAATTTCAATGTTATATCAAAGTTAATATTTAGTTTATTCTGTAGGTTCTTATAGGCTATCAAGGTCAATGTGGACATCTGTTCCTCGGAAAAAATCAATACTTCCGCGTCTGCGCACATCTCACAATTTACGAGGTATTGCTCAAGGTCAGTTAGATAAAATGAAATGAATAATTTCAAGTTAGAAAAAGTCGTATGAAACTCGCCTATAATGGTAATTAAGAAGCTCGTATGAAAATTATGAAACGAGCTTGCGCTCGTTTCATAAACATCCATACTCGCTTCTTAATTACTATCATTATAGGCTCGTTGCATAATGTACTATTATATTAACAATATTACTTTTCTCGTTGTCGTTTCCGTTCTCAGTTTATTGTGAACCAGCCTTAAGAATGACAACGTTGCCGTTATGCAGAAATTAGCGGAAAAACGTATAAAGAACCTGTTTCGAATAGTAAAATGGGTTACAGTTCCATTGGTCCGTCCAATTTTACATTTCTTCCTAATTTCTCTTCAGGTAAATGGTAATATAGCAGCAGTTTTAGGAACTTGGTACCAAAACATTGCTTTCAGGTTGAGTTCAGTCAGGAATATATCTATTCCACTAATATACTATACTCTACTCATATAAAAAACTCACAGCATTTTCGCAACTATGGATGGATGACTCGTCACTACATTACAATAATATCCACAGTAGAGAAGCAGTTCCATTACGTACTAACATGCTTGTGACATCTGGCAACGATATACATATAGTTCCAGGGACTTCTTCCAGGCAGCAGCGCAAGCTGACAACGGTTATTTCTCTTTCCCTCAACAACTGCCATCGAGAGGTCAAAAAGGCAGTGCCGTTACCCACTTACAGTCGAATTACACTTAATTATGAATTTAATTAATATAATAATTTCTTTTTTTCAGGACATTATTCTAATTATTGATAATACTGATAGAAAATTGTTAACATTGTATAACAAGTGAAAGTCATAAGCAAGTGGTTATTTTAATTTTCACCGACAATTTTGCAATGCAAAGTATTCCAACTATCTCAGCGGACAAGTGAAGCAAGTCCATGCTTTATTGGTCATTAATAAATTTCAGACATCAATTTTGTTTCAGGTATTTATATTCCTACAATATAGGTAAAAGCGTATTTTGTGTTTATAAATAAATGTACGACATTGGATGAAAAATTGTGCTACTGATTTTTGTATTTGATGTTTTCTAAAACAGTGACTAGGCCTACTCTATCTCATTAATACTTCTCTTGGACTTACACCACTTGTATTCTGAGTTCCTTTTATGTAGATTATATGCGGAGACTAAGATGAAGGAGGAGAAGCGGGATGATTGGAGAATGTTGGGTTTGCAGTGGAGGACCTGATCTGGGACAGATAATTATGAATTTATTATTAGCCTACTAATATTATTCATACAGTTTTATCAAACACTTAACCAAAGTTTTACCTCTCAGTCTTCAAAAGAACCTGATCCAAACTTTAGTCATTCCCCATTTCGGTTATCGCGATTCTCTATTCACGAATCTAAATACGGATCTTGCCCACAGACTACAGCGTGTTCACAATATCTGCGTTCGTTTCGTTTGTAACATTAGAAAATTCGATCATGTAATACAGTCAGTAGAATTGTTATCTTGGAATCCACAAAGAAAGAAGATTCTTCAACTCTCTCTTATTACTATTTAAAATCATCCACACCTCCACACCCTCTTACCTAGCATCTCGTTTTGTTTACCTTTCACTACCCCGAACCCGAAACATGTACCTTCTCTCTATTCCTCTGCACAGAACATCCTTCAACTTATCATCTTTCAGTATATCGATTCCACGCCTCTGGTATTCTCTCCCTGACCATGTCAGAGACTGTCGTACAATATCAAAATTCAAATTTAAATTAAAGAATCACATTCTAGTTCATGGAATTGCTTGTTGAACACCTGTCAGGTTACGCAACTTCGGCTTAACCCATGACATATAATAAATATTGCAACTATGCTGTTGTAAAATTGACAATTAATATGTAATATATTTATTATTATTATTATTATTATTATTATTAGTTATCACTATCATTGCTATCTCTGTTTTTCTTCCTTTTTTCTTGTATTAGCTCGAAGAGAGCTCTATACTGTACTCCAACCAGGAGAAAGTCTCAGGGGAATGAGACGGAGCGGGGTAATGCTGTGACTGAATGTTGATGTCATAAGATGCCATATAGTCACACACGCATCTCCATAGGCTAACTCTCAAAGCACAAACGATAACACAGATACACACATATTTATACCATCCTAGTTACAAAATTAGATCACGGTTAATCTCCTGATATTTTAATCCCTCCATACAGGAAATAACATATGCAGGAGAACGCATGTTTTTTAAACTGACGTTATAACGGTAATATTATCTATTTACTTCGCTCCAATAGATGACGCAATATCTAGCACATTCCTTTCACGATTAATCTCCTGGTTGGAGAACAGTAGTGTTATTTTGATCCTGTCGACCCTCTATAGGGTTTTAATTTAATTTGTATTATTTTTATCAGTGTTTGTATTTCTTTTCTGTATTTATATGTGCTATCTGGAGGACTGAAGAGAATGCCTTATGACCTTAGTCCTGTCAGATTAAATAAATAGATAGATAGATAGATAGATAGATAGATAGATAGATAGATAGATAGATAGATAGATAGATAGATAGATAGATAGATAGATAGATAGATAGATAGATAGATAGATAGATAGATAGATAGATAGATAGATAGATAGATAGATAGATAGGTATATAGGTGGGTAGATAGATAGATAGATGGATAGATAGACGGATAGATGGATGGATAGATGGATAGATGGAATAGATGGGATAGATGGGATGGATGGGATGGATGGGATGGATGGGATGGATGGGATGGATGGGATAGATAGATAGATAGATAGATAGATAGATAGATAGATAGATAGATAGATAGATAGATAGATAGATAGATAGATAGATAGATAGATAGATAGATAGATAGATAGATAGATAGATAGATAGATAGATAGATAGATAGATAGATAGATAGATAGATAGATAGATAGATAGATAGATAGATAGATAGATAGATAGATAGATAGATAGATAGATAGATAGATAGATAGATAGATAGATAGATAGATAGATAGATAGATAGATAGATAGATAGATAGATAGATAGATAGATAAATAAATAGTAATGCTAACTTTTATTATACAATCGCAAGCAAAGGAATAGGATATGTAATTAGCGGCGCTCAAGGTCACTCTATAAAATATCATAGGAAGATCATCATCATCGTCAGCCTGTCAAGTACTAGTCCCAAAAGAACTGTTGCGGCCTGAAAAAACGATTTTCTTGCCATCTTTTCATAGGTCGACCAAGTGACCGTTTCCCATTTGGACGATACTTCATAATTGCCTTAGGGATCCTGGATGAAACCGTTCTTGAGACGTGTTCCTTCCAGTTTAACTGATATCTGGAGATATAGTCCAGTACTGACGAGACATTAAGTTCTTGAAGAATATATTCATTTTTCTTTCGATCCCATTTAGTGTAGCCAGCTGTTCGGTGCATGAATCTCATCTCGCAAGCTGTTAGTCTGCTTTCATCTTTTGTCCTTATAATCCACGCTTCATTCCCATAACATAGGACTGGTTGAGCTATTATTTTATAATGACGAGTACGAGTTGATTTTTGTACTAATGAAGGTTTTAAAACTCTATTAATGATGCCCATTGGTTTGTTGAATTTTACAATTGTCTCTGATAAATCCAAATAAGAAGATAAAGGACTAATTTTAGTGGAATGCAGATAGAAAGTCTTATGCCTGCCTAAATTTAAACTGAAACGCACAGAATCTGTAGTTGAGATTGGAATTAGAGAGAAAAATAATGAAAGACATAAAATTCACATAAATTATTAGTCCAGGTAATTTATATCAACTCCCAACTGTAAAGTTAAGCATCGCTTTATGAGAGGCAATACGAACTTGATCGTTAAATCACTGCATCAGTTTTGGATTAGCAGAGTAGAGAATGACCTAATCGAAGCCTGGTAATAGTATATTAATTGCATGAAGAAAGGACATAACATAAATCACACTGTATCGGGAACCAATCAAGATGTTATTCCAATCACGTCAGGGCCATATTGATCACGGTTCGCTCAGTGTACAACGGAAGCTACACTGCATGTCATACATATTTCGACCCTTTCCTGTAACAGGACTGGACGATCCTAAGTCAATTAATAGCTTCTCTCTAAAAAAGTTCGAGATTCGATGACAGGTAGTCCGTATGAGCTTTTTAGCGGCTAGGTTTTTCTCGAGTCTCCTTTTTTCCTGTAATCTTAAATGCTGTATCACTGAAATATTGCATTAATATTAATGCGTTTCTCAAAATTATTTAAGATGTACCTACTTTTTTTCTTTCAGTCGATAATGCGATATGCCCTAATTTTCTGGGGAAATAGTACCAAAGTTGGAAGTGTCTTGATTTTACAAAAGAAAGCCATTAGCATTTTATGTAAATAAAACTATCTGGAATACTGTCGGCCACTCTTCAATCACCGATATTAAGAATCATAAATTTGTATATATATATATATATATATATATATATATATATATATATATATATATATATCGCGGGTCTCTTGTAAAGGGGGTTAAGTCAAATTGCAAGGTATGTAAACTTCTCTCCTTTGGTACTGAAAAAAACCCCTTTGTCACAAAATATGGAGTACTGTAACTGCATCATAGATGGAAGAATGACTTAACCCCTTTAACACAAGAGAAAAGTAATTGTGGATAGTTCAAATCTGTACTTATTCCAGTTTAGCCAAATCATACTTAACACCCTTTACACGAGCACCCGCGATATGAACTAGTACTTTACACTTGACAAAACTTCGACAGTTACTCATTAGTGGCCAATATACATGATAGTGAAATTAGAAATAGTGAACAAATTAATATTACGTATTGTACATTACACAAGAGCAACATAAACTTTTTAATTATGGGGATAAAATTATATAATAAGCTCCCCTGTCAATACTATAAATTACCAATCAATAGCTTCAAAACTAGATTTTACAATTGGTTATTGAATAATCCTTTTTATTCTGTTGCTGAGTTTTCAAAACAAATTTGTATTTTCAGCTAGTTCTATAATAATTTATATAAAAGATCAATGTTTTCTTCTGTTTCGTATAAATTCTGTAATATATTACTCAATTCGTTTCGAACTGGTTAATGATTTCAGACATTACCATTCTTCGGTTTCCACAACTATTCTTCTCTCTTAGGCAAAGTCAAAGTTTTACACCTGGAAAATTTATTGCTCCATATTTAATAATGGTATTTATTCTTAATTCGACAGTTCTCTCCAAATAGTTCAGCATTTATTCTTTTTAAATTGTTAAATTTTGTGATAGGTGTATTATTTTTCATTTCTTAAAATTGTATTACCGAAATATATGGATGTATTAACTTGTTTCAGTTTTTCCAGTGCATTAGTATTTCGAAGCATATTATGTAGTTCCTCTTCATTGTCGATATTTAGTTTTATTAATAAAGATATTTGTTGCATTGAATTACGAGTAGTTATAATGAATGTAATTTATTATATTCATTTTGGATCACTACCTCAGTGACTTAAAAGAATTGGTCACTGGATAATATAGGATTGATACTATTGTTTGTTTAGCATTTCATTTATAATCTATTACAACTTTCTTCCTACATATACCAAGTCTCCTCCAGTCTTTATATTTTCCCCCTAGCTCAATTATATCCTTCTCTTATAGAAGTCGAACTGCCGCTATCGAAAAAAACCGCTGACACCGATAAGTTCACTTTTCATTAGGAGTCTGATGCAGCAATATCATGACAAAGCAATGAATACGACAATATGAAAGATTTAAAAATTCATTGGTTTCTCATATTAAGTTACAGTGACGGATCTCGTGTTGTTCTCTTTTTTCTGGGTTAGAATTCGTGCAATCTGGTCTCCATGACAATAACTGAGACGCCAGGTTAACCAATTCTTGTAGACCATGTTTCATAAAGATTTGAGGGGTTACAAAACTTTATTGCAGAGTAAATTATTGAACTTACGTTAATGAAAACAATCCAGAACGAACGAAGAATTCAGTTCGTGCGCGTATGTTTCGTTAAGCCGAGAGTTTACATATCTGCCGCTATGTCGTTTTGTTCTTTCAGTTGCAACTGAAGCTCGTATTCCGCTGTCGCTACGTCGTCACTCACATTATTGTATTCAACTGCAGATCGCATTCCTTATTGTTGTGCAAATGGCTGCTAGGAGTGTGGAGAAATAATTCCTTTGCGCTTTGAAATTTAACACTACTAGGTCAGTGATTCTGTCCAATGTCCATATCGTGGAAAATTGCACACACATATTTACCAAGGGGTTGGATAGGACATGTATCTGAAAATGACCAGCACCTAATCCTGTGACCCCCAAGATCACCGGACTTCACGCTTGTGACTTTTTTGTGGGGTTATATCAAAGACAGGGTAATCGTCCCACCAATGCAGCGTAATGTCACAGACTTAAGGGAGCGTGGTATCTCAGCGGTTGACACTATCGACAGTCACGATGCGATGTTGATGCGAGTTTAGCAAGAACTTGTAGGTGTGTGTCGTGCCAACCTTGGTACACATTGAATATTTGTTGGTGTACAAAATAAACTTTTTTGTGTTTCGTTCTGGACTAGTTTCCTTAACGCAAGTTCAACAGTTTACCGAAATTAAGTTCAGTAACCCCTCAATTCTTTACGATACACGGTGTATTATTGATAATATGATAAATCTATTTTCAGTTAAATCTTAGAATGAGTCCTAATGTATACAAAACAAATTTTATCTATCCGTCAAAAAAACAGACCAAAAAATAAGTAATGATTAAAGTATGTGAATTAGACATTTCTGTGAATAGAATGTCTTGTGGTCACTACAAAGTAATTAATGATTATATTCGGATCCAAACTAAGAGCGGATAGATTATACACCGCCTGTTGCTTATCAAAATTACTAGGAAATAATTACCTAATTTTAGTTGATGAAATTAAAAAAAAAATCTATCGCTAATTAAAATGTATTTTCAATGATATCCTCAATTTTATTCATTAGAATTGCTTACCTGAAGCTAGTAGGTCAGTTCTAAAACACTTCTGTGCATGTGGTTACGTAGTTTAGTATTTGTACATGTGCTTTATTCCCTTGCCAGATTACTGTCTGTTTGTTTCTGGAATAGCAGATTTGCAATTATAATCATATAGTAACAATTATATAGCGTGTTTTAGGCACTAAATGCTACAGTTTCAGGGACCTAAAAATGTCTCAATGTTTAGGTTGTAATAAGTGAAGTTATTCATTTTAGGCGTCAATTTTTCATGTAATACTACACTAAATTTGACACAAATCTTTGAGGTAAATATGTATTGTTGAAACATTTGGAGTGAGTAAAGAGACTGCTCTCTCTCTTTCTCTCTCTGTCTCGTTCTCTTCTGTAGAAATAGTTCATACACTTCATACACGCACCGGGTCCTCCATTCATATCGCTTTGCACATTTACCGCGAAGTCGGCCAACGCTTCTATGCGTTTATAATTAAGACAATTGCATCTCAACTGTGTCACAAGAGATACATAAAGTTTCCTGCTACTGTTTCAATAAACTTTTGACATATCCGAAAATGTTTAGGACATATTTAACCAATGTCTTGTTGCGAAATGTTCGAAATGACCTATGGGATATTTTTTTATGCTCATGCAAAGTTTTTGTAAATTCCGTGGCGCCATATTTGGAGGAATCTGTAGTATGTCTAGGCTATGCCTCTTTTGCGCAGAAACAACATCGTAAAGAATAAAGGAGCACTAAATTATTTGCAGAGAGTGAAACTGATATAAGTCTGCAGATCGAATACATAAAAAAAATCTATTATGCGTTTTGTAATTAAGTTCATGGTTATTTAGAAAATTAAGCTCAAAATCCGCGTAGTTTGGTAACGTTTACCTACGAAAACACAGACGAACTAGCCAATTAGGTGTGTATAGTAGCGTTCCGTACCTTAGTAACTGCAGTACAGTTGTCAAACTTCATAATGCCATGAAGAATGATATGCATTAAAAGTTTCATTTAATTTGCAGGAGAACCGTATGTTTTATTTAAAAACTGGAAAGGGATAAATCATTCCTCATCATTTTCTCTAATAATAAGAGTACAAATCATAATCGTACGGATAATACTTATCGAGTAAAACGGTGTTAAAAGTTTAGGAATTTTTTATTCTGAGAAAAGTTCTCATTTGGGACTAATATATAAGACTGAAAAATTATTAGTTACAGGGTACGCTGCATCGTACATAGAGATGTGTTTACAAAATGCTTGTGTACACGCGCGACTGGTTACGGTAGCGGATTTTGTACAGTCCGCTCCATATGTATCATAACACAATTTACATTTACAGGATTACTCGTGTTTCAAATTTATTAACTCGGAACAAGTATTAAATTTACAAAAAAAAAAAAAAAAAGAAGAAGAAGAAATATCATTAGCCTATGATCAATTAAGACAAACACATATTTTATACATGTTCTGAATTCAGTCATCTTATTATTTCTTCTTTGTTGGATTTTTGTTTCGGCATTCTGATGCAACCTCACGTCACTTAAGCAGTTCTACTATTGAGGAGTTTCGAATGTTCACTTTCTTTGCTCCTTACAGACAGTAGAGACACTAAGGTATGCATCCGTATTCCCATTTAATAAGGTACTAAAATATTAATTTCAATAAATCAGCGTTGTAAATGTAGATTTTATACGCCTCTTTAAAACCTAGTTACTTCCCGCCCACTGTGTAGGTATAAAAATATTTTTGTTTAGATTGACCTCCAAAAACTTTGGTAAAGTTTGTTGGTTTACATAAGGGACATTCTGTATAGTTCTGAAACGTTGGATAAATTTAATGTTTACACATTGGTAAAACCCTCTGACTGAGGTTCTGGCTGATATGTACCTCTATTATCACGCAGTAGGCCTACATCTCACTTGATGATATGTGCCAGAGGAAGAACGATAATTATTTGTATGCATCTGAAGTTTGTTTAGTGTAACATGTAGCTAATCGGCGATGTGTGCAATAGAGGGAGAAAGCAACTGGCCACCCCACCGCATTATCTTCTGGCCTAGTTGCCTCATAAGTGGTGCTTTTTTGTATCACTTGTGAGGTTCAGATCTGTCTTCGGACAGTTGACTAAACAAACAAAACAAGTAGAAGATTGGTAAAACATTAAATCTTCCTTCTCGAAAAAGTTTCGCGACAAGCGACCTGAAAATACAAGATGAGTCAAAAGTTGCTTTCCCCAATATTCGTTCTTAGATTTCATACTTGTACATATAGAGGCTATAGATGTCATAACTTGAATAAACGAATTGCTGGTGTAATAAGTGGTGCGCTGACAACCATTTTCGTGCGTCAAATGTTTTTTTCGATGTCATTTCTTGAAAACAGCCCTAGTTTTGTCGAAATGCATTTAATATGGCAACAGGATGGAGCAGCATCTCATTTTGGTGGAATGAGAGACATCTTGAACCAGCAATTCCACGAATGGATTGACCGTCATGGCACAACAGAATGACCACCCACATCATGCGACCTAACGCCACGTGATTTTTCGCTGTGGGGTTTCCTGAAAAATGATGTTTTTGCTCAGAAACCGCAGAATCTGAATCAGTTGCGACAGATGATCGAACAGTCATTTAGAAAATCGTGAGTTATGTTCTGCTATCTATAAATCAGTGTCTGAAACTTTGTGAAATGTGTATCAAGAAACAGTGCCTCCACTTTGAACAAAATCTGTGAAGGAATGTGTAGCCAAAATTAAATTAAATTTAATTAAATGTAAAGAAGTGTTTTGGGAAAGCGACTTTTGTCCCATCTTGTATAATATTGTGCGAAGTTCCAAATAGAGTTTTAAATATTAACAGAAACTTTCGACAAGTGCTAACACTAACTTTCATCTCAATTTGAAAGAAAATCTTGCTTATTGGAATGAAACTAAGATAGATAATTCCTTTTACAGTATCCGACAAGAGAACTTTCCAATATAAAAATGAAATACGCTCTCCCTATGGAATAGATCTCGCTCGCTCTCTCCATAAGCCAATTCTGTGAATATAAATAATGAATAGTTGTACCAAAACATTTGGGATCGCATGTTGGCAGAGACTTTCATTGTAGATTATATAGACCAGGGGACTAAAAGTAGGGGGTGAAGGAGGACTCAGTTGAGTTAATTTAGGACCTCGGCGCCTTTCCAATAGGCAAAACGAAATCGGAAGACAAGACATTTCCTCATATATATTGGGCGGTCTTTACAGTGCCAGGAAGCTGAACGAGACCTCGGCCACTGTAATAAAACACGATTTTATGTAATTCTGGGGGTTTAAACCTGCTATTAAATCTTAATGATATTCCGTTGCCCTACCCGAAAGACACAGCGCCGGGCTCAGAAAGCCAGGAGAGACATGCAAATAGACTAACAGGGCCGCATATTCTCACACCAACGCGAAGTTTACAGCGTGTAACAATTTCAATAACATGCTATAAGACGTCTTCTGTAACGCAAATGTGATCATAAAAAGAAACTTCACTCGTTACAAAGTATAAATTAATATCATTTCTTTATCATCCATTTTATTATAGCATAGCCTATGTTGTCCACTATGTCTAGGATTATCAAATGAAATTTGTGTTATCAAGGACATCGCAAACTAAAAACGAGGACAAATCAGGACACTACGTTTAAAAAAAAATATATATATATTTATATATATATATATATACAGGGTCACCAGATTCACATCGATAAAAAGAGGACACAAAGCTTAAAAAACCAGGGCAATGTTCGATAAAGGAGGACAGAAAATATGTACTTAGATTTAGGCTTAAGCCTATATTATACTTTAATTTACGTCAATATCTATTTTATTATAAAATATTTACAGTACAGATTTAGGCTTATATCAAATTTAAGAGTACATTAATATCCATTTTATTACAAAATAATTATGAAAAAACTTAAAATAATGATTTTACAGTTAGCTACATATGAAAATCAAGGCAACTATAATGAAATTTTTAAAGGGAACAGAAAATATTTCTTTAGATTTACATTCGCACCTCGATTTACTAGCTACCTCTGAGCAACGACCATAACAAGGAGGAGCACAGGGAGTTTTATGATCGTTGGCAAAGAGTTTATTCCGTCGATGCTGCTGCCACCTACAGGCAAATTACTTGAAAAGGCTTCAAAGCAGATAATTTCAAAATATCAGGCATACACGTTACGAAAACGAGGACTTTTCTTGATTTCTTTAAAATCCGTCCGGACCCCGGACAAAGGTCTAAAAAGGAGCACATGTCGGAAAAAAGAGAACGTCTGGTCACCCTATATTTTATATATATATATATACATACATACACACACACTCACACACACATATATTGTAAGCAAATAATACTGCAAAAATATTTATTTTCATACTTTCAACATAGTCCACATGCAATATTATAAACATTTTAAGAGATAAAATTTATGCAATAACAATGAAAATAATAGGCTACATCAGTAATTGAGCTATGGTAGTACGAAATTAATATTAAATCCATAAGATATTTTTCTGACTTGCTCATTATTTTAACCCAATTTCCATTACTTTGAGAGTATTTGAAGGCTTTTTGCAAAAACAAACATAGGCCTAGCCCAAAAACATACATTTTCAGGAGAAACAAAAAAACTATGTGGCATGGGTGTTGTTGACTCTTCAAGCATGAAATTCATCCTATCATCCTGTCTTAAGGGATTGTAAAAACTTGGAAAAGGTTAAGTACATTTATAACTTAAATTCCTTCATAGAAATACATGTGTAAATGTAAGTAACTGTTGACAATGGTTGTTTTAAGAAAAAATACTCTGTTGTGGCTGAAGTGTACGTTTCCTTTAATCTTATTTTTATTTATTATATCCTGTTTCTTATCGTTTCGTTGTCTATGTTACTTCCATGGGGTTACTTCTACACCTGAAGAAGACTCCATAACTAGTACAACAATTCACGTGATAAAGTATACGTCTCTGAGGTGGCTTTTGCCGTGTACTTAAGAAGCAGTACTGACAGTCTGCTACATTTTAAAATTGTATCGATAAATATTTCTAGATGATATGAATGAGATATTTGTAAATGCTACCATCGTCCTGGTCAATGGCTGTTTTCATGAAAAAAGTCTTTGGACTATGGTTGTTTTATGAAAACCACTGAAAATTTCCACTCCTATAACACAGTACTATGATGTTTTTTTTTCCACTAACAATAATTAATTCAGTAGATGGCCACTACAATACGCTCATAACATGCTTAATATCTCAAATTTTGCATTTTTTGACTATGATTATTAAAAAAAAACTTTTATAAAAATCATTACAGTTCACAATTTGATAAATTTTAAATTTAAGCATCAGACCAATAACATATATAAGGATGAGATACTCCTTTGCTTTTAACATAAATTTACTCTTTTCATTCTTAACAGATTCAGATTGTTTTATTCATCAAAAGCCTTTACATCATCAATCTTAACATCCATAGAGTAAAATCAGTAAACTAATACTAACTTGTATTCCCACCGTGCCACGCAGCGAGATATACAGTGTGATTTCGTTCAAAGTGTAAAAACTGCAAGAGATGATTCCTGAAAGGAAAGGTAACAAATGTGGTATAATGAACATATGTCCGGAAATGCATAGGTTCTGTGCTATGAGCATTTATTTATTCATTCCTTCAACAATACTACAATGCAATGCACGACGCAGTGTCATGAGGCCACAGTTAGAGGAGGTGTTCAAGTGACTCCTACAGACCTGAATGCATGCGTGTACGCGCCGTAGCAGAGACTTCCGCACACGTTCAAATATTCCAAGGTGCATCCGGATGGCGTCACAGGCAGCGCGAATGTGCTGTTCCAGTATCTGCACGTCCGGCATGGGTTCAACATACACGACTGCTTTGAGATGCCCCCACAGGTAGAAATGTAACGGTTGAGGTCAGGTGACCGAGGAGGCCATGGAATTGGACCTCCTCGTCCGATCTATCGACCAATTTCACTGTAAGATTTTTGTTGTTTATGTAGGTTTATTATAATTTATCTTTCCTTAATTGTCAACTTCTATCCTATTGTGTTTAATAATACTCACAGTGTTTGTTTATGAAGTAATAGCTTGCTGTGTGTATATTCTACAACATCTAAGATAGTACCGACGCCTGTGTCCTGGATTTAGTTTGCTATGCCTAAATTTGTCTTCCATCACAAATAGCCCTAACAGATATTTTCATGTACTATTGTGTTGTTTTCAGTTTGTTTTCTCTCTAGCATCTTACATGACAAAAGGGTGATTATTCTAACAGCAAAAAATTTCGATATCTGTTATATACATAAACATTAGCATGAAGTTAGTATTTGGGGTTCCTCTCTGCTTTTTCTTCTATCCGTGACTGTATAGTTTTCTTTCCTCGAAAATTCTCCCGCTTCCCTTAACTCCACAAATTTAATTCCACACAGATTCTCCATTTCACGTAGCGTACCTTAGAATATACCACATGGAGATGTAACGCCCACGGATATGGACCATGGAAAGAGACGCATTTACGCCAAACTTTGTCTTTTCGACAAACAAGGATTATTGTTTATTCACCGGAAACATGTTTTATTTGAAAGTGTTTGCACCTAGGTTAACTTTATGTAAACATCAACTTCACCGCTTTCCGAACGTACCTCTCGTTGTTAAATATGTGAAAGCCTGAAAGTACTAACAACAGTTGCCTCATAGAGTACATAGGAAAGTTACCAATAGGTCAGACGTCTAAATTAAAGACTGCTTCAATACCGTAAAGTGTGTACATATTTGGGCAATCATGTAAAGTGTAAGTATACAAATAACTACTGAAATTTTAAATGATATGGTTAGTGCGGAAGGTGAACACAACCATTCACAATCGGAAAGGTTTTATCATGGAAAATGAGCGTGTTGTATGCAAAAGAAAAGACGTGGGTGAAAATTATAAATGACCATCCAAGATTTTGGCCATAGAAATGTCGCAGTACAAACAATTTTCTGAAACAATAGTACACTACGCGAACAAGAAGAAACTTCTACACAATGTATTTTATTGAAATAACCTGAATAATGCCACAGAGTGAACCGTAAGTAATGCCATTAGTTTCAGGGAGTTACTCTTTCAGATATTCAAACAAAAAGTTTAATACAATTTTACTCGTTTTTGCTTCCTTTTCGAGATGAAAATTGCTTTATATGAAATATTTCATAACGTGTTTTGGGAAAGGTATTGATTTAATTCTCAATATGCTGAATCGATTTTAAAGAGCACTGTATTATGATAATAAATAATTCAGAGAATTTTAGTTTTGTCTTTTAAATGTGCACAAATTTGACACGAACAAATGTAACTTTTCGTTCTGGAAAGGGACTTCAAATGTGACATTTGTTCGAATCAAATTTCTGCATATTTAAAAGGCAAAACTAAAATTCTTTCAATCATTTGTTATCATAATACACTGCTCTCTTAAATTGACTGAGCATATTGGGAATTAAATCAATGACTTTCCCAAAACACGCTGTGAAATGTTTCATATAAAACAATGCTTATCTCGGAAAGGAAGCGAAAACGAGAAAAATTGTATTAAATTTGCTTTAGATTTGAAATATCTCAAAGAATGACCCTATGAAATTAATGACATTACTTAAGGTTCATCCAGCATAAATCTATCTCAGATGTGCATGTTTCCGTAGAACACTTACAGCCAAAGGTATGAAATAGAATGGAATTTTCGGGAGGGAGTAACTACTGCTCAGCACTGCGACCTTTTACGATATATTTTGCTATCCTTCAAGCTAGGCGCATTCCAAAACCCACACTGGCTCACTACACTAAGAATCGCTGCGTACCCAGGTTTCGAGCATGCAACCCCATTCGTATCTAGGCCAGACCCCTCCGTGTGTCGCCAGCCAGCGTTCGGGATGTGCTATTTAATAATGACGAAATGAAGAAATGTTGACGGAATGATGTAAATGCATAATAAGAGGAAACGAAATAACTAGAAAACCCCAAATTGTGGCCTTGCCCGTCACAGTGTCGCTATTGATATTTTAATGAAAAAAATCAAGGCCTGACCGGGACTCGAACCTGGACCGCCTGCGTAACAGGCTGAAGGTCTAACCACTCAGCCATTGCAGTGGGGGTGGAAGGAAAAATAAACACATGTTTACCATATTTAATGACGAAGTGAATACCGTGGTTACTTATGTGTAGACAGTGGATGCGGGATGACTTATCGTTGAATGTAGGTGCACATTTACTATATGTTAAATTTTTTTTCATACAGACCATTGGCTCAATAGGTTTTAAACGTAAACAGACGACGTCAACATGCTACTGTATCTCCGTCCAGTCAGAAGGAAAAGAAAAATAACGTACTGTAGTAGTGTAGCACATACCTTGCAAGTTCAGTCCTCCTCGTCATCATTGATGCAATTACCAGCTTTGCAGTAAACGACGATATATTCTCGTAAGTTGTAGAAGCTGAATCGTCTTCGCCTATCGCTTAAACAGTTTATGTATCGAGAGAATTTCTGAAGAAAAACTCTAAAATGGGGATCACTCAATTTCTTTACAGGAATATTTGCACTGAGCATCATGTTGCATGTGTCATTTAGACCCGCAACTAAATGATGATGATGATGATGATGATGATGATGATGATGGTTCCTCAGATTTCATTTAAACGCATTTTCTGTGCGATGTACTGTTGCAATGTTTCTCTATAGCCTGAGTTGTTCTGGTTTTTATTTTAATTTTACATACATTACACACGATATTGTCTTCGTTAATACATAAAATGTCACTCTCATACTTCTTAATTTCATTTCGTATCTCTAAGCGAATTTAAGGGGAGTTAGTCATTATCGCATGCAAAATAATGGTAAAAATAGCCTCTCTTCAAGCAGTCATAAATATAATACTATTTATCACAGCTCTTTCATTTTTTTAGTGATATATGTATACACATTAAGCTTTGAAATGAAAAAAAATGGTTACTCTAGAGTAAATCTTTATCCTTAAATTAATTTTTTTACATAAGCACAATTTTTTTTTATAAATCCACTACATGTCTGTGATTAGGTACATTCTATTCACTTATTGTAGCACATATTAAATTGAAAATTTTACCACTTACTGCTAATAGATACTAAAACCTACCCTACTAAAATTATTCATGTATCTATAATATTATGGGCATAGGGCTTATAGCAATCATCACCGTCAATAAATTAAAAAGAAATTGAAGATTAGTATAAGCCGTATGCCCATAATATTACAGATATTTTAATAAGTTTAGTAGGGTATTTTTTAGTATCTATTATCAGTAAGTGGCCAAAACTTTAATTCAATGTGTGCTATGATAAGTGAATAGAGTGTACCTAATCACAGGTATGTAGTGAATTTATATAAAAAATATGATTAAATTCAAAAATTAATTTAAGGGTAAGATTTACACTAGATTAACCATTCTTCTTTCATTTTAAAGCTTAATGTGTATACATATATCACTAAAAAAATGAAAGAGCTGTGATAAATAGTATTACAATTCTGACCGCTTGAAAATAGGCTATTTTTACCATTACTTTGAATGCGATAACGTCCATTTCCCCTTAACGTTGTGATTTCGACATTATGAATGGATCGGCGTTGCAATGTGGACCGGGATTCCTTCGTTATGTACGCTGCTGTACTCGCCAGGTACATAAAAGACGGACGGCGCGGCACGTGCCATATAGTCCGATACGAAACAACTTCACTTTTCCTTAAGTCATCCCGCATCCACTGTCTAGTTATGTGTATTTGAAGGTGTAGCAAGTGTAGGAATTGTAACATTGCAATCAGTTTATGTGTAAATGAGCAGGTCCCGTTCTCACCAGAGCTGCTGTTAATGAGTCTTTCAGCCAGACTATTCGTGTTGGAAGATCACATTTTCTTCATTACTTTGCGTGTTTCACACAATTTGACCATTCTTGCGTGGTTACTTTTCAAATTGAAGTTTGAAATAAACAATTGATTTGTGTGGGTATCAAAGCGATATTGTTCCTACGCAAGTAACTTTTAACTTGTACATTACTAAAAACAGTCCCATAAAGATCGCCTGTTTCTTCCTCATTCTCTTCTACATGTACAGTAATTCCGGAATCCTGTCACTAATTGCCAGAAAACAACGTAAAATCATTCGTTTCTTGGCACATTTCTATGCTTGACCAGAACAGTAATTGGTCCAGCAATTTATTCCAGGGTAACGAAGAACATTGATATGGCTATACAAAGGAAAATCGTGCCGAGAGACAGAAATGTATAACGAACGCCTTTGTACAACTGCAGTCAAAGCATGTACACAGTCCCAGATGCAAAACAAAGGGTTTCTGTTACGTCAATCTACATAGCGATCGCTTAGTCATGTCAAGTGAAACCTTCGTTGTGTTTCGTAGACTCTTGAATTCAAATCTAGTACAGCAGAATCTGCTTGATGACAATCCCCACGCAATGAATTATATTCGGATTATTTTAAGTTAGCTTCTATGAATAAATAAATTAAAAGCATTCCTAATTTTGCATGTTGGTTGTAATATTTTCATAAATATATGACTGAAATACTAATCAGGAAACTATTCGTCGTGGCTGCATAATGTCAATTGGATATAGCCTATGTACAGCTTCAATAGTGAAATTTGCACAAGGTAACTGCTCCTCCTCTTTGTTTACATTGGGAACAACGATGCTTGGGACAGATTTTAGTTTCTGCTACAACTTAATAATTTCATGCAACTCTGAAAATTAAGAATTATTTGCGTGATATTGATTCGTTCGTAATTTTCTGCCCAGGGGTGGTCTTTCACTGCAAATCCAACATTCTTGAAACTTCCGCTTTCCTCTACGTCTTCGCATATGATATTATGTTAATGTTGTCTGTCATCTGATATCTTCCTATAGCTCAAAATGTACTAAAAAATAGCCTTATTTACAAACTAGGCGTTAAAAGAGGCCATTCCTCCACATCCACTTCGACGACAGCGCCTAAGTCTGTCACGTATGTCCTGTCTGACACGCAGAGCTTGTTTCCCTCAGCCATTGGTAACGTCTTTTCAACTTTTCTTCAGCAGCTTAGGAATAGGTATGTCTGTTAGAAATTGTCACTGTTATCTTTTTTCGTCCATTATGTTGAGAGTATTACCACAGTGTAGTATATACAGTCACGAAGCTCGAGTTTATGATGGTACTAAGAACAATAGACTGTGCAGATACTATTTGGCATTGTCTGTGATGAGGCGACAGTAACGATCCCAGTGGCTAAAAACTATGTATATATACTGTATATTTACTATGTATTGAGCTTCGCGACTGTATATACTAGACTGTGGTATTTCCCTACACGGAATAAAAATTTCACTATGTTTGTAATTTAAATTATCTTACAAGTACACAACACATACTGTACTTGTCATCATCATCATCACCACAGACTTAAAGGATTAAGCCTAATTGGTCAGTTTCCTCTCCAATTCCTTTTTTCCTCTCGGTCGGCTTTTCTTTGCTATTTCTGGTAGTCCACAGACTTCCATTCTCGATAAAATTAATGTTGCTTTCAATTTTGCTTCCATTTCTGAATTTGTATTCATATTGTCATCATATAATTCAGTATTATTTCCTCTTTTCTCTTTTGCCTAGCAAATCGTATCCTTCCACTGCTCTCAAGAACGACATGTCTGCCACTTCTATTCCCTATAATTGGTTCTTCTGTAGATCCTAGTTTTCGAAACAACAAAATAGAGATCGAAGTGTTTATCATTTGACTTTTTAATTTTTTTTTCAATGATTCACAGAATTATCTTCATCTATTTTTGTACGAATATTGTTATATCTTTGTAAGAGATCTTACATCCCTGGAGCATCTGACACGTTCTTTTATGCCGCAATATATTATTGTAACTTTTAGTCTTTCATCGCCAACACATGTTACTACTTTTGTTTCCTCTTTAGATATTTCCATGTTAGTAAAAGTTTCGTTTGTTACTGAATTTAAAATTTTCCTCTTGGGATTAATTAGGCCTATCATCCTCATTTGGAAATCACAACTTTATCGCCTGCAATATGTAATGCTGTATTAAAATCTTTCACTTGCTTGTAAATGAAATCATCTATCCTCCTTTTTAGCATTTCACCGAAATACAATACATAGTCTACTAGTAAAAAGAACTTCTTTTATTCCTTACTATACAGGGTGTTTCAAAAATACGGGGCATAATTTCAGGTATGTATTTCCCACATGTAGACAATCAAAATAGTTCATTACAACATGTGTCCGGAAATGCTTTATTTCCGAGTTATGGCCTTCACAACATTGAAATTCACCGGAACGTTTTTCTTTTCGCAGGTCGTTGCCGTCTAAGGAGACGTTAAGAGGGCACTCTGACAGTTCATTCCGAGGCGAAGGTTACATTCAGTGTTGTGTAGGCGTTAGACTATGCGACATGTATTCAAATCAAGAGCTGGCAGAGATACACTTCATGTACGGTAAGGCGGACGGCAATGCTGCGCTGGCTCGTCGTTTGTACCAGGAGAGGTACCCACAGCGACAATGTCCAGATCGGAAGCCATTTGTACGTCTCCATTACCGTCTGTGTGATTATGGAAAATTTAACTCTCCTGGTTTGGGAAGGGGACGACCAAAATCTACAACTCCAGAAGTACAGGAGGAGATTCTGGAGGCTGTGAACATGACTCCTTCTATCAGCACACGAAGGGTAGCGTTGCAAGTCAATGTTCCTAATACGACTGTTGGAGATTGTTGAAAGAGTATCAATTGTATCCTTATCATTTGCAATGTGTACAGGACCTGTCACCAGCAGATTACCCTGCACGAGTTAGGTTCTGTCAGTGGTTCTTGCAGCAGTGTGGTGTAAATCCGAACTTTCCTGCCTTGGTATTATTTACAGATGAAGCATAGTTCACACAAGATGGCATAACAAATTTCCACAATCAGCATGTATGGGCGTATGAAAACCCACGTGCAACTGTTCCATCTCATCACCAGGTGCGGTTCTCCCTCAACATGTGGGCTGGTATCATTGGTGAT